>NC_066550.1:7491894-7549394 GCF_024679095.1 Eriocheir sinensis | reverse complement strand
TAGGCACAAACTATTCTACTCAAGCTCATCCCTGTGCTGTCCAACTCCCTCTTGCAAAACTTGAACAGTATCTTCGCCTTTCATCCCTCTCTCTGAATTTCTGATACAACCTTAACTTATCATTCTTCCTTTTTTTCCTGTTGTACTTTTCCATTTCCTCCCTATTTCCCTACCTCCCTCCTTCCTTTCACCTCTCCCTCTTATCTTTTTTCTCTCCTGTTTCATTCTTTCCCTCTTCATTTTTTTCGTTTTCCTCCGCTCAAATCTTCGCTCATTCCAGCCCTTTAATTTTTTTTCTTATATTATCATTTTATTTTACTTTCGTCTTACGTCTCTTTTTTTTTCTCCTTTTTCATTCTTTCCTCTTTTTTTTCATTTTTCTGTTTACTTTTTCGTTCCTTCTATCCTTTTCCATTTTCCTTTGCATATTTTCATCTTTTTTTGTTTCCTCCATCTCTGCTTTTTTGTATTCTCTTCCCTCCTTCTCTCTCCATCCTTCCATTTTTCCTTATCTCTTTACAGCCCAACCAGCTCTGTGAGGGAAGAAGGATTGAGGAAAAGAAAGAAATAAGGGGAAGGAGGAAATGTAGAAATCCTTCGTCTGTATTTTGCGTCTTCCTGTGACAAACTCTCTCATGAGGGGAGTAACAAGGCGCCTTTTTAACATTAACTGAATACTCTTTTGGCATTTTCAGCGAGTTGTTATTTTCATTGTTATTTTGTCATTTCCTTCCTTCCTGGTTTTTCCTTCCTTTCTTCCTGTTATTTCCTTCCTTCCTTCCTGTTATTTCCCTCCTTCCTTCCTGTTAGCTCCTTCCTTCGTGACATTCCCTTCCTCCTTTCCTTCCTTCCTTCGTGATATTTCCTTCCTTCCTACCTTCCTTTCCTTCCTTTTCTCACTCCTTCCTTCCTGCTATTTCCTCATCTACAACATATAATAAGTGTTTCTATCTCTAAAGTAACCTTACTCATAATTAAGTACTAAAGCAATATACAAAACCATAACAAACCAAAGCAAAACCAACCACACACACAAACTATAACAAGGATATAATAATGTGCAAAAAGAGAACAAAGGTAAAAAAAGAAAACATGGGAAAGGAGAGAGAACATCGGCCACTCAAGGACAGACAAGAGGAAAACCACGAAGGGGAGACTGAGGTGAAGGGTAAGAAGAGAAGGGGAAGAGAAGGGAAAGAGATTAATGTTAGGAAGAAAGGAACAGGAGAGGAGAGGTGAAGGGGGAAGGAAGGGAAAGCAGAGAAGGGAAGGGAAGGAAAATAATGTGAAAAAGAAAGGAAGGGACGGGATAGGAAAGGAGAGGTGAAGGGGGAAGGAATGGAAAGAAGAGAAAGGAAGGGAAGGAATAGAAGAAAGAGATGAAGGAGAGAAAGAAGAGAAGGGAAGGGAAGGAATAACACAGAGAAAAGGTAAAGGAAGGCGATGAAGATGAAAGAAAGAAACAAGAAAGGAGAGGAAAATAAAAAGAGTGAGAAAATGGCAGAGCAGGAAATGAAAGGAAAAACACAAAGGGAACAGGTAAAGAAAGAAGATGAAAGGAAGGAGAGGTAAAGGACGAAGGAATAGAAAGATAAAAATGAAGAGAATGAAAGGAGGAATAACACAGAGGGAAGAGGTAATAAAAGACGAAATGAAGAAAAAACTAGACCAACACGCCCCAAAGAGTTCAATACGAGACCACTCAATCATTCGTTAAGTTACAGAATAGTGCATCGTTACTCTTTACACTCATCACCTTTAACCTTCAATAAACGAAGAGAAAGAGAATCACGCAAGAGGAGTTCCTAAGCATCGGGGAAGCACAGGAGGAGGAGGAGCGGTTCATTGAGGTAAGAGGAATTGAAGGCGATGACCCAGACAGGTGTGTTCCGCATCCAGGTATGAATTGCTGTACTCACCTCCTCCTGTGTGTGCTGAGACGCTCGCTCTGAAAGGGAAACACAGGTAAATTATTATTGTTTTTTTTATTATTATTGTTGTTAGTGTTGTTGTTTTTGTTGTTGTTGATGTTTTTGTTCATGATCTTTTTCTTTTCCATTACTGTTCCTATTCTTTTTTCTTGTTTTTATTTTTCTTCTTCTTCTTGTTGATGTTTGTTTATGTTGATGTGGTTGTTGTTGATGTTACTGTCGTTATTGTTGTTACTACTACTACCACTACTACTACTACTACTACTACTACTACTACTACTACTACTACTACTACACTAACTACCACTACAAGAATCTAAGTATAATATGAATCAGAAAAGAATAAATATAATAATGGCAATAATTAGAAAAGGGAGAATGTGAAATTGATATAGATTTTCATCCTTGTAAAAAAAATTCGTTCCTCCTTTCCCTTCCTTCCATCCTCTTCCTCCTTCTCCTCCTCCTCTTCCTCTTCCTCCTCCTCTTCCTCTTCCTCTCCCTCCTTTTATCTTCGTCTTATTAGCGTGTTAATTATCATCAAATTTATTTATCTTCATCTTCATCAATCATCTCCTTCCCTCCCTCCCTTCCTCCATGTTTTCCCTCCTCCTCTCTTCCTCTTTTTTATTTTCGTTTTTTTTATAATTTTTTTTCGCCTTTCTCTTTCTTCCTTTTTTTTTATTTTCTTTTTTTTTTATTTACACAGACACTTGGTTACATCAGGGCCTAGTACCTATAACATTACATTATATGGCGGCACTAGTTTGTAGGCTAAAGGGAACATAGTTGGTATCCCCTATCTGAAAGCCTAACCTGTTCACAAATTGTTCAGCCACTGGTTCACAAACAGTTTATATTGTTGCCGGTGTGTGAACTGCTGAGGCAGCTGACCGGACGCAAGGAGACAGTTCCATATATGCACGTAAGTGTTTATAAACTGCCTCTGGTAGTGAGTCGTCCGGCATCGCTGTACCACCAGAGCCGTGGGTGCCGCCTCCGCTGACCGGGTGTTGGCTGTCACCTCCCGCTCCGGCTGGCGCAGCGTCCTCAGGTGCTCCACTCCCTCCTGCTGTATTTTGTACAGAGTGGTGAGGCCGACCACGTCTCGCCGGTGTTGGAGGGTCTGCAGGGTCGGTAGGTGCTCCGGTTGTCGATCCGTGATGATCCTCCACGCCCTCTCCTGGATCTTGTCGAGGAGCGCGAGATGGGTACTTTTTCCATTTCCTTCATATTTCCCTCCTTCTTCCCTTCCTTTCACTTCTCCCTCTCCCTCCTTCCTTTATTTTTTTTTCTCCTCCTCCATTCTTTTCCTCTTTTCTTTTTCATTTTCCTCTTTTCAAATCTCTTCTCCTTCTTTCTCTTTCCGTTTTGTTTCTTATAGTTGTCCCCTCTTCTCTCTCTCTCTCTCTCTCTCTCTCTCTCTCTCTCTCTCTCTCTCTCTCTCTCTCTCTCTCTCTCTCTCCATTTGTTTTTTTTTGTTAGTTTCTGTATTTTCGTCTTTTTCCCTTCCTTTTCCATTTCCTCCATATATCCTTTCCTTTCTCCTCTCCCTTTCCCTCCTTTCTTTGTTTTCTCTCTCCTCCATTTTCTCCCTCTTTTCTTTCTCTCCTTCTCTTCATTTTTCTCCATTTTCCTTCCTTTCTGTATTTTTCTCTCCTTCATTCTTTCCCGCTTTCTTTTCTTTCCTTCTCTGTTCCCTTCTTCGCTCCTTCCATTCCTCTCATTTTCTTCCTTTTATTTCTTATTGTATAGTGTTTATCTCCTTCCTTTACTTCCCTCCTCTGTCTGTTTTCGTTTCTCTCTCCTCCTTACCCTCCTTCCTCTTAGTTTCCTTCATTCTCTCTTTCCTCCTATATATTTCCCTCCTTCATTCCTCTCTCTCTCTCTCTCTCTCTCTCTCTCTCTCTCTCTCTCTCTCTCCTTCCTTTCCATGCCTACCTATTCCATTCTTTCCTCCTCCTCCTCCTCCTATTTCCTCTTTCTTCCCCTCCATCAATCTTTCCTTCATTATCCTCCCTCCTTTCTCCAATTTCCTCCCTTTCCTCCCTCTCCCTTCCTCTTCTCAGTTTTCCCCCTTCCCTTCCCCTCTTCCTCCCCTCTTCCCTTCCTGCCACTCATTTCCTCTTTTTCTCTTTCCTCCCCCCTCTTCCTCCTCTCATTTCACGCTCGTTTTAATCTCTCTCTCTCTCTCTCTCTCTCTCTCTCTCTCTCTCTCTCTCTCTCTCTCTCTCTCTCTCTCTCTCTCTCTCTCTCTCTCTCTCTCTCTCTCTCTCCTCATTTCTTATCTTCTCTCCTTCATTCCTTCCAAATTGTCTTCTTTCCTCCATTTTCCCTTAATCCTTCCTCACCACTAATCCCTCCTTTCTCTCCCTCCTCCTTCCTCTCCTCCTCCACCTCCTCACCTTCCTTCCTTCTCCTCCTCTTCTTCCCTTCTACTTTATTTCGTACCCAATCCATCTCTCTCTCTCTCTCTCTCTCTCTCTCTCTCTCTCTCTCTCTCTCTCTCTCTCTCTCTCTCTCTCTCTCTCTCTCTCTCTCTCTCTCTCATTACTTAATACAGACTAATTGCTTTGTTTTGACACTAGGCCTATTGTCTCCTTTTCTTGGTGTGTTTCAAGACCTATTCATCATCTTCATCTTTTTCTTCATCTTTTTCTTCTTCCTTTTCTTCTTCCTTTTCTTCTTCCTTTTCTTCTTCCTTTTCTTCTTCCTTTTCTTCTTCGTCTTCTTTTTCTTCCGTCTTCTTTTTCTTCCGTCTTCTTTTTCTTCGTCTTCTTTTTCTTCGTCTTCTTTTTCTTCGTCTTCTTTTTCTTCGTCCTCTTTTTCTTCTTCTTTGTCTCGTATTTATTCTGTTTATTCATCTTGTTCTTCTTTTATACTCATCTTTCTTCTCCTCCTCCTCTTTTTTCTCCTACAATATAGTTCCTTCCTCCTCTCATTATCCTCCTCCTCCTCCTCCTCCTCCTCCTCCTCCTCCTCCTTCTCTTCTCCCTACTCCAACACCTCTTTTCACACTTCCCTTCTTTTTCTTCTTCTTCTTCTTTTTCTTCCTGCCTCTCCTCTTCTTCCTCCTCTTCCTCCTTCGTTATTGCTCTCCGTACTTATTCTCATTTTTTTCCTCTTCTCTCTCCATTTTCCTCTTCATTCCTCTTGCCACTCCGTCTTCATTCCGTCCAAGGTGGTTTTCTTTCTCCTCTTTTTCCTCTTCCTCTTCTTCCCTTGCCTCCTCCTCCTCCTCCTCCTCCTCCTCCTCCTCTTGTTTGTGTTCTCTTAGTCCTTCTTCATTACAGTCTTCCTCCCTTTTTCTTACCTCCTCCTCCTCCTCCTCCTCCTCCTCCTCCTCCTCCCTGTATTTGCCACGTCCTGTCTCCCTCTATCATACTTCGACTTTATTTTCTTCTTTTTTTCCCTCCTCCTCCTCCTCCTCCTCCTCCTCCTCCTCCTCCTTCGCCACCTTCTCCTCGCTTCTTATCTTTCCGCTCTAACTTTCTCCACCTTCCTCCTCCACCTCCTCCATTCTTCTCCTTCTCCTTCTCCTTCTGCTTCTTCTTTTTCTGCTTCTCCTTCTTCTTCTTCTTCTTCTCCTTCTCCTTCTGCTTCTGCGTCTGCTACTGCTGCTTCTTCTTCTTCGTCTTCTTTGTCTTTTTCTTTTTCTCCTCCTCCTACCGTCGCCCTCACACTTCGCACCTGCTCCTCGGCTTTATTCTTCCTCCTGTCGTCGTATCCTCAAGAAGGCGTTTGATTCAGTGCAACGCGAGCCACTCTGGGATCTCCTGCGACCCCACGGGATTCCTGCAAGGACCGTTGGCCTATTGACTGGCCTGCACTTCGGGACTGAGAGTGGTGTGAGGTGTGTGTGGGTGGAAGGGGGGCGGTGGTTCGGCGTCTTCTCCGTGAACGTGGGAGTGAGGCAGGGCTGTATCCTTGCCCCATCGGTTTTTAACACTTGTATGGACTGGGTACTAGGCAGAGTTGTGTATGGACAGGGTACTAGGCAGAGTTGTGTATGGACAGGGTACTAGGCAGAGTTTTGTATGGACAGGGTACTAGGCAGAGTTATGTATGGAGTGGGTACTAGGCAGAGTTGTGTATGGACAGGGTACTAGGCAGAGTTGTGTATGGACAGGGTACTAGGCAGAGTTGTGTATGGAGTGGGTACTAGGCAGAGTTGTGTATGGACAGGGTACTAGGCAGAGTTGTGTATGGAGTGGGTACTAGGCAGAGTTGTGTAAGGACAGGGTCATCGTGGAGCATCTGCCAGCAAAACCAGGGTCAATGTTCTTGTTTTTGCCGATGATGCAGTAGTCCTGGCGGCGTCGCTGGAGGCTACGGTGATGGCTCTCGAGGCACTGCACGAAGGGGTAAATCGATTAGAACTTTGTCTCGAGTTGACGCCTTTGCGAACTAAGTGCCTTCGCGGAGTCAAGGGATATCGCTGGAATGCCTGTGTGTCAAACCGGCGATTACTCGTGAGGGTGAACCAAGGCAACCTGCTTAGTCCGTCATCGTCAACACCAGCTATAAAGGCCGACGCTGATTACCGGGTGGTTACTGTAAGGCAATCCCGAGCAGCCTGAGCAAGTCACTGGGAACTCCCGCGGGGCAATGGGAGCGGGAAGGCGCCTGTGGGATGAGCCCTGGGGGGAAGGCGAGGCGACGCGAGTGACGCCGATGATTGATTGATGTTCTCCTTTTTCTCCCTCCTCACCTCCGTCATCGCCCTCCCCTCCCCTCCTCCTCCCCTCTCTTCCCTCCCCAGCTACTAATCAGTATCACCTCTCTCCCTCTTCTACCTCGTCACCTTTCTTCTCCTCTCCTCTCTTTTTATCTCCCTTCCCCTCCCTCTCCGCTTACAATCCATCATCATCCCATCCCCATTGTGTTTCCTCCTTTCTCTCTCTCTCTCTCTCTCTCTCTCTCTCTCTCTCTCTCTCTCTCTCTCTCTCTCTCTCTCTCTCTCTCTCTCTCTCTCTCTCTCTCTCTCTCTCTCTCTCTCTCTCTCTCTCTCTCTCTCTCTCTCTTTCTCTCTCTCTCTCTCTCTCTCTCTCTCTCTCTCTCTCTCTCTCTCTCTCTCTCTCTCTCTCTCTCTCTCTCTCTCTCTCTCTCTCTCTCTCTCTCTCTCTCTCTCTCTCTCTCTCTCTCTCTCTCTCTCTCTCTCTCTCTCTCTCTCTCTCTCTCTCTCTCAATATAACAGCCTATACCCTCTTTTTTACCCTTTTTCCTCCCCTTCCTTCTACTTCCTTTCCTTCCCTTCTCCCTTTCCCTCTCTCTCCCCTTCTGTCACCTCTCCTCTCTCTTCCTCCCACCCCATACACCTTTTCTTCCTTATTTTTTACTTTCCCTTCCCTCCACTTCATTCCAACTTCCTTTCCCTTTCCATCTTTTCCTTCCTACTCCTTTCTCCTCTCTTCCTCTTCTAAATTACCACCCCATCCCTCTTTCTTCCTTCCCTTTCTTCATCTCCTAATCCTCTTCCCCTCTTCCCCTTCTCTCTTCTTACCTATCCTTCCTCTCCCTATCTTTCCTTTCCTTCACTTCCTTCCTTACCCTCCTACCCTTTCTCTCCCTATCTTTCCTTCTATTCCTTCCCTTCCTTCCCTTCTCCCTACCCATCCTTCCTCTCCCTACCTTCCCTTCCCTTCTCACACCCTCCTCGCCCCTCATTTTCTCTCCCTTCTGGATCGTTTGTACGCATCAGGGCTCATCTTAAAGCCATTAGTGTTAATTATAAGGCAGGGATGACTTTGCGGGGTAACTATGATGGTGTGTTGTTAGCGTTTTTTTTTTCTAGTTAGCATTTTTTTTGTGTGTGTGTGTGTGTAAAGAATGTGTTTGTTGTTTGTGTTGTTTTTTGTTTGTTTGTTGTTTGTGGGTTTTTAAGGGTGTAATTAGGGTGTTGGTTATGTTTTTTTAATGAATGTTTTTTTTTGTTGTTGTTGTTTTCGAGTTTATATTTTTGAGTGTTTTTTTTTTGTTTGTTTTATGTTCGTTAAGCTCCTTTCCTGTATCTTCCTTGTTGTGTATGTTTGTGTCGGTGTGTCTATGTATGTATGTGTATGTATGTGTGTATATAGTGTTTACCAGTGTCTGTGTGTATGTATGTATGTATGTATGTATGTATGTATGTTTCCAGCGTTATATAATCTACCTTTCGCCCACTTCCTCCACACCATTACAATTATCATCAATCAACACGCCGCCACGCAAAGGTGTAATCAAATCATTTATCTCATTGCAATTAACTCAACATTCAGCCTCACCTCGTCACGCGTCTTATTACTGTCTACCTTTCTTCCATTTCTTTATCCTCCTTTATCACAATTACTATTATTAGCAGACCAACACTGCAGCTCGTAAAGGCGTGTCATTTTTAATCTCCGGCTACATGGTGACTTGGCGCACGCAGGGTCGTTTCTGTACAAGACAACCCTGAGTGGAGGAGACCAGGGGGACGCCCACGTAACTCATGGACACCGTTGCCAGATTATCGTACTCAGAACATAGTATTTACCAGTGTTTGACGCATAAGTATTGCCACGAAACATCAGAAATTAACTATTTTAACGGTAAATATAAATGAATCTAGTTATTGGGGCTCACGAGACAATTTCTGGGTCGGAAGTTGGTAAATATAAGAGGCTGAGTACGACAATCTGGCAACGCAGCTCATGGGTGGGGCAAGTCGAAGAAACATCAGGAATTAATTATTTTAACGGTAAATGTAAATGAATCTCGTTATTGGGGCCCACGAGACAGTTTCTGGGTCGGAAGTTGGTATATATAAGAGGCTGAGTACGACAATCTGGCAACGTTGCTCATGGGTGGGGCAAGTTGACTGATGTTGCCGGGAGGGACTTGGGATAGACGCCCTGTCCATCTCAAGTCCCTCCTTCCCTTCCCTCCACTTCCTTCCAACTCCCTTTCCCTTTCCATCTTTCCCTTCCTATTCCTTTCTCCTCTCTCCCTCTTCCAAATTACCACCCCATCCCTCTTCTTCCTTCCAACTCCCTTTCCCTTTCCATCTTTCCCTTCCTATTCCTTTCTCCTCTCTCCCTCTTCCAAATTACCACCCCATCCCTCTTTCTTCCTTCCCTTCTTCATCTCCTTCCACTCCTCTTCCCTTCCCCTCTTCCCCATCTCTCTTCTTACCTATCCTTCCTCTCCCTATTTTTCCTTTCCTTCCCTCGCTTCCTTACCCTCCTACCCCTCCTCTTCCTATCTTTCCTTCCCTTCCCTCACTTCCTTTCACCCTCCTTCCCCCTTCCCCCTCTCTCCCTACCCATTCTTCCTCTCCCTACCTTCCCTTCCCTCCCTTCCTTTCACCCTCCTTCCCCCTTCCCCCTCTCTCCCTACCCATCCTTCCTCTCCCTAACTGGAAGTGGAAGGTTGCTCGGAAGGACAGGCGGTATAGTTTGAGCGGCGAGTGAATGAAACGACGCGCACCCGGATGTATGTTCCCTTATTAGTTAGTTTATCATTACAATTATTAAGAAACGCCAAAGCTCGCAAAGGTGTAATGAATCCCTTCCTGATGCCACACTTCCATTCCTGTCCCTTCCCTTCTTGTATACCCCATTCCTTCTTCTTCCTCCATTCCTTCTTCTTCCTTTACGTTCCCTTCCCTATGCATTATGTTCCCTTCCTTCTCTTCCCTTCGCTCAGTTTACAAGCATATTCAGTCCCTTCCTGATGCCACACTTCCATTCCTGTCCCTTCCCTTCTTGTATTCCTCATTCCTACTTCTTCCTTAATTTACTCTCCCTTCCCTCTGCATTATGCTCCCTTCCGTCTCTTCCCTTCGCTCAATTTACTCGCATATTCAGTCTCATCTTGCCATGCGTTTTATTACAGTCTACCTCCTTCCATTTCTTTACCGTCCTTCATCACCATTACTATGTAGCAGACTAACACTACAGTTCGCAAAGGTAAGTCACTTTTCGTCATTTTTCATCCATTCATTCATTCATCTTATTTTCAGTTTCTCTTCAATCCCATATTTTCATTTTGTCATACGTTTTATCGTCTCTCTTGTATCTTCCTGTCACCTGTCTCTGTTGTATCTTCCTTTCTTCAAGTCATTTTTCATCATTATTCATCCACTTATTCATCTTATTTTCAGTTTCTCTTCAATCCCATATTTTCATTTTGTCAAACGTTTTATCGTCTCTCTTGTATCTTTCGTCATTTTTCATAATTTTCATCCATTTATTCATTCATCTTATTTATCATCTCTCTTGTATCTCCCTGTCACCCGTCTCTGTTGTATCTCCCTTTCTTCAAGTCATTTTTCATCATTTTTCATCCATTTATTCATTCATCTTATTTTCCGTTTCTCTTCAATCCCATATTTTCATTTTGTCAAACGTTTTATCGTCTCTCTTGTATCTCAAAGTCTTCTGTCTCTGTTGTATCTCCCTTTCTTCATGTCATTTTTCATCATTTTTCATCCACTTATTCATCTTATTTTCCGTTTCTCTTCAATCCCATATTTTCATTTTGTCATGCGTTTTATCATCTCTCTTGTATCTCAAAGTCTTCTGTCTCTGTTGTATCTCCCTTTCTTCGTCATTTTTCATAATTTTTCATCCATTTATTCATTCATCTTATTTTCAGTTTCTCTTCAATCCCATATTTTCATTTTGTCAAACGTTTTATCATCTCTCTCGTATCTCCCTCTCACCTGTCTTTGTTGTATCTCCCTTTCTTCGTCATTTTTCATCATTTTTCATCCATTTATTCATTCATCTTATTTTCCGTTTCTCTTCAATCCCATATTTTCATTTTGTCAAACGTTTTATCGTCTCTCTTGTATCTCAAAGTCTTCTGTCTCTTTTGTATCTCCCTTTCTTCGTCATTTTTCATAATTTTTCATCCACTTATTCATCTTATTTTCCGTTTCTCTTCAATCCCATATTTTCATTTTGTCATACGTTTTATCATCTCTCTTGTATCTCCAAGTCTTCTGTCTCTGTTGTATCTCCCTTTCTTCGTCATTTTTCATAATTTTTCATCCATTTATTCATTCATCTTATTTTCCGTTTCTCTTCAATCCCATATTTTCATTTTCTCATACGTTTTATCATCTCTCTAGTATCTCACTCTCACCTGTCTTTTTGTATCTCCTTTCTTCGTCATTTTCATCATTATTCATCCACTTATTCATCTTATTTTCAGTTTCTCTTCAATCCCATATTTTCATTTTGTCAAACGTTTTATCGTCTCTCTTGTATCTCAAAGTCTTCTGTCTCTGTTGTATCTCCCTTTCTTCGTCATTTTTCATAATTTTTCATCCATTTATTCATTCATCTTATTTTCAGTTTCTCTTCAATCCCATATTTTCATTTTGTCAAACGTTTTATCATCTCTCTTGTATCTCAAAGTCTTCTGTCTCTGTTGTATCTCCTTTTCTTCCACTTCGTTATCCTCCTATATAATCCTCCTATTACAATTATCACATTACTTCACGACAGCTCACAAAGGTACGTCAATTTTCATCCATCTATTTATCTTATTCATTTCGTTATTTATTCAATCTCATGCGTCTTATCATCTCTTCCTTCTTACCTTCCTTTATCTTCCTTCCAATTCTTTATCTTTCTTTCATTACCATTACAATTATATCTAGGCGTGTCATTAACTCATATACAATCTACTCTTGCTAAGTTTCCAGCGTGTTATTACCTTCTACCTTCCTTCAGTTTCTATGCCATTCCTTCCACCACCATCACAATTACCCGCCATTCTTCTCACTTATCATCAGCTCCGTAATTTAGTCGTCGGCCAGGCTCGTTATCGCTCGTTTGTGTCGTCCAGCGTTATCGCCTTTGCCTCTAATCACCCCCTGTCAGCTTCTCTCTTTCACCCTCACGGCAAGATACACACCGCGCTGTTTGTCTGTCTGTGTGTTTTCTTTTATGTTCCCTCCCTTGTAATCATGCCTGGGTACTCTTTCTTGCTTTTTAATTCGTCCGAGTTGTTTTCCTTTTAATTATGTTTTAACGACAGAGAAAGAGGGATACACATACAGACAGACACATGGAAGGGCGAAGACACATATTGACAGACAGACACAGACAGAGAGACAGATATAAAAAGACACAGACAAATTAAAAGACAAACGCATATCTAGAGAAACAGACATACAAACAGACAGACAAATACACGAAAACAGTGAATGAGAAAAAAAGAAAGAACGAAGCAGAAAAAGAGAAAGCATTAAAGTGAAAAAAGAAAATAAACGAATATAAAGAAAGAACAAATAAGAGAAACTCGCCAAGCAAAAAATAAAGGAATAAGTAAAAACAGAGAAAAAAAAAACAGAACATTAGACAGTGAATAAGGGAAAAGATGAATCAATAAAACAGAAAAAAGATAAAACCAGACAGTGAATAAGATAATAATTGACAGAATGAAAGAGAAAAAAAAAGAACAAATAGTGCATAAGGGAATAAAGGAAGGAAAGAAACAGAAAACCAAAAAAAAAAACATTACAGTGAATAAGAGAATAAAGAAATGAATACAGCAAAAAAAAAGGTAAAATTAGACAGCGAAAAGAGGAACAAATGAAAAAATGAAAGAAAAAAAGGAGAGAATAGGGGAGTTAAGAATGAAAAAAAGGAAAAACACGAGAACGATAGACAGTAAAAAGGAAAACAAAATGACGAATAAAACAAAGAAAGATAAAATTTGCGAATGAGTAAATGAAGGAAATAAAGGAAACAAAAGATAAAATTAGTAACGAAAGAATAATGAAACGAAGGTAACAGAAAAAAAAAGGCAGAAAAGAGATAAAATTAAACACTGAAAGAGTAAATAAGGGAAAAGAAGAAAACAAAAAGAAAAGATAAAATTAGTAACAAAAGAGAATCATGGAACGAAAATAGAAAAAAAAGACAAAAAAGATAAAATTAAACAGTGAAAGAGTAAATAAGGGAAATGAAGGAAACGAAAGAAGAGATAAAATTAATAACGAAAGAGAATAATGGAACGAAAATAGGAAAAAAGACAAAAAAAGGACAAAATTAGACACTGAAAGAGTAAATAAAGAAAATGAAGAAAAAAAGAAAAGATAAAATTAGTAACAAAAGAGAATCATGGAACGAAAATAGAAAAAAAGAAAAAAAGATAAAATAGAACAAAAAAAGGTAAAAAAATGAATGAAGGAAACGAAAGAAAAGATAAAATTAATAACGAAAGAGAATAATGGAACGAAAATAGGAAAAAAGACAAAAAAAGGACAAAATTAAACACTGAAAGAGTAATTAAAGAAAATGAAGGAAACGAAAGAAAAGATAAAATTAATAACGAAAGAGAATAATGGAACGAAAATAGAAAACAAAACGAAAAAAGATAAAATTAATTAAAAAAAAAAATAAATAAAGAAAAAAAAAAAAAAAAAAAAATAAAAAAAATAAAAAAAAAAATAATGGAACGAAAATAGGAAAAAAGACAAAAAAAGGACAAAATTAAACACTGAAAGAGTAAATAAAGAAAATGAAGGAAACGAAAGAAAAGATAAAATTAAACACTGAAAGAGTAAATAAAGAAAATGAAGGAAACGAAAGAAAAGATAAAATTAATAACGAAAGAGAATAATGGAACGAAGATAAAAAGATAAAAAGACAGAAAAAAAGATACAATTAGACAGTGAATGAATGAATGTATGAGCGGGGCATTGCGTGTTATTCCCCCGGCTACTGATGGGAAGGGAGGGTCAGGGTGGATCATGGTGGACTACAGAAAAAAAAAGAAAAAAAAAGAATGATAAAAAAAGTTGGTGATGAACATAAAGGGATTTTTTTTTTCTCTCTCTCTCTCTCTCTCTCTCTCTCTCTCTCTCTCTCTCTCTCTCTCTCTCTCTCTCTCTCTCTCACTCTCTAGCGATGGCTAGAGAGAGATAGAGAGAGAGAGAGAGAGAGAGAGAGAGAGAGAGAGAGAGAGAGAGAGAGAGAATAAATGACAGTAAATGAATAAATAAAGGAAGAAGTGAAACAGAAAAACACAAAATTAATGCCATAATGTAAGAATGAAAGAGTAAGAATGAGAAAACACAAGAACCTTAGAATATAGTGAATAAGGGAAGAACTAAATGAAGGAAAGAGAAATAAACAAAACATTAGACAGTGAAAAGTGGATAAATGAACGTGTGAAGCAGAAAAAAAACGAAAAATATACATGTGAAAAAGTGAACAACGAGACAGAGAAAAACACATTAGACAGTGAATAAAGTAATGAATGAAAGAAAAAAAAACAATATGGAACCTTGAAAAACTATAAAAAAAAATGAGTGAAGCAGAAAAAAACTGGAAATTAGTAAAAAAATGGAAAAATGAGCGAATTACATAAAAAAAACACACAAAACAACATTAGACAGAAAATAAGGAAATAAAAAAATGACTACAAATGGGAAGGTTGGCATAATAATAAAAAAATACACTAGCCAAAATAAAACAAATGATAATAAAAGCGCAAATAAAAAATGGAAAAGTTAACAATGATAGAGGAAGAGAAAATAAAGTAAATAAAACAAATAATAAAAAAAATCATCTCCTTCCCTTTCCTTTTAATTAATTTCCCTTTCTTCCCTTTTCTTCCTTTTATTTAACTTTCCTTCAACTTCCCTTCTTTCCTTTCTCTTCTTTTTATCTAACTTTCCTTCTATTTCCTTTCCTTCCCTTCTCTTCCTTCTATTTCCTTTCCTTCCCTTCTCTTCCTTTTATTTACCTTTCCTTCTATTTCCCTTCCTTCCCTTCTCTTTCTTTTATTTAACTTCCTTTCTATTTCCTTTCCTACCCTTCTCTTCCTTTTATTTAACTTCCCTTCAATTTCTCTTCCTTCCCTTCTCTTCCATTTATTTAACTCTCCTTCTATTTCCTTCCCTTCTCCTCCTTTATTTATCTCTCCTTCAAATTCCTTTCCTTCCCTTTATTTACCTTTCCTTCTATTTCCCTTCTTTTCCTTTTATTTAACTTTCCTTCAATTTCCTTTTCTTACCCCCCTCCTTCTATTTCCTTTATCTTTGTTTTTTCCATATTCTTTTTTTTCTTTGTTTCATTCATGTTTTCTCTCAGTGCATGCGTGTTATTTCCCGAGCATAGGAAAGGAACAAAAGGGATGGGAAGAGAAACTAGGAGGAAAAAAGGAAGAAAATGAAGAGGAAAAAGGAAGGGAAGAGGATATTGTAAAACGGAGGGCAGGTTAGCATAAGAGGAAGACGATTTGAACTCTTAGAACCGTCTTCTCAACCCCTCCGGCGCCCAAGCACACACATTTGACAAGGCTTTCGTAGGGGTTATGGGCCTTTCCAGGGGGTAGTTTAATGACCCTGGTGATAGTCTGACCCTTCTTCTAAACCCCGAACCCCCAGAAAACAATCTCTTGAATCCGACTGATCATGTTTTCGTTCTTTGCTAATAGTTGATGCGGGTGTTGGTAGCGTCTTAGAATGCCCCCCTTAAGCCTTGCCGCCTCGGGGAGCAGGGTGAACTAAGCTAATCTGTGCTCCCTCCTTTATCTAACTTAATTGCCTTCAAGAGGGGCGGAGCGAGACACCTCTTAACACCTACTTTGATTACTTTTTAGACTTTCATTTAATTTTATTTCCTGTTTTTTTGCCCCCTAGCTTCTTTTCCCATCGCTTTCGTTCATTTACCGTGCCTTCCCATCCCCTCTCTTCCCCTCTCTTTTCTTCCTTTTCTTTATATTTCCTTTCATTTACTTCCCTTCCCTTCCCTTCTTTCTCCTTACATTTCCTTCAATTTATTTTCTTTACCTACTCCTTTCCTTTTGTGTGTGTGTCTGGCACTTGAACTTTCTTTTGGCAATGAATTAGGATTATTCGTTAGACGTTCCTTGCTATGCCCCAAAGTTGAAACCAAGCGGTGATCATTGCCAAGTCCCTATTTAGAGATGCAGGAACTTCACCTCTGTTGCTAGGAGAGTGAACAGAGGAGTATAGAGTTTAGAGAAACTGCATTAACACAGTGAAAATATTCCATAATGAACACCATTGAGTGCCGGGGCTGCGGCGTCAGATATTGGCCGCAGGAGTGGCCTCTGACGCTGTGACCTTTTAACTCATCAGTGGCGTAGTTGGTTTGCTGCCCTGACTTCTACTCAGAAGGCCCGGGTTCGATCCCCGGCACTTAGCGGTGTTCATTATGGAGTATAGAGTTGTATCATCAGCATATGAAATAAGCCTATTTTCGAGGTTAATACCCAAGTCAGAAATAAAAATGTTAAAAAATAAAGGTCCAAAGACACTGCCCTGAGGAACACCAGAAACAACAGGCAGCGAAGCAGAGCAGCACCATCAACAACCACACACTGTAAGCGATTAGTTAAAAATTCGTTAAAAATACTGAGATGACTTCCACCAATACCAAGGAGTTGTAGTTTATAAATTCGAGCCCAATGATTCACAACATCAAAAGCAAAACTAAAATCAATAGCAACAACTCGAGACTCCTGCCCACGATCCAAAGAAGACTGCAGGTTTATTTCCTTCCCTTCCCTCTCATTTTCTTTCTTTCCAATGCCTTCCCTTCCTTTCCTTTTCATTTCATTTCATTTTTTCATCCTCCTTTCTTCCTTTGACTTCCTTCCCTTTCATCTCTTTCCGTTCCCTTTCACTTCCTTCCCTTCTCTTCCTTTACTTTCCCTTTATTTCCTTTCCTTGCCTCTCCTTTTACTTTTCTGTTTGTTTTGCCCGTCTTTTTTTTCCTTTTGTCTTTCTCTTACTTTCTCCTCCTATCCTTTTCACTCCTTTCCCATCCTTTTGTTCCTTTCCCATGCCATCCCTTCCCTTCCCTTTCTTTTCTTTCCTTCTCATTTCCTACCCTTCCCTTTCATTTATTTACCTTCCCTTTAATTTCCTTCCCTTCCCTTTAATTTCCTTCCCTTCCCTTTAATTTCCTTCCCTTCCCTTTAATTTCCTTCCCTTCCCTTTAATTTCCTTCCCTTTAATTTCCTTCCCTTCCCTTTAATTTCCTTCCCTTCCCTTTAATTTCCTTCCCTTTAATTTCCTTCCCTTCCCTTTAATTTCCTTCCCTTCCCTTTAATTTCCTTCCCTTCCCTTTAATTTCCTTCCCTTCCCTTTAATTTCCTTCCCTTCCCTTTAATTTCCTTCCCTTCCCTTTAATTTCCTTCCCTTCCCTTTAATTTCCTTCCCTTCCCTTTAATTTCCTACCCTTCCTTTTCATTTATCTCCCTTCCCTTTCATTCTTCACTCATGTCTCCCCCCCCCCTTCCCTTTAATTTCCTTCCCTTCCCTTTCATTTCCTTCCCTTCCCTTTAATTTCCTACCTTCCCTTCCTTCTCTTTACCTTTCATTCCATTTCCTTCCTTTACCTCCCCTTTTTCTTTGTTATCCTTGTATTCTCTTGAAGTGTCTTTTGATAGAGAAAAATGAAAATATGAAAATACTGAGCTGTGTCCTTTGGTGTAGAAAGTGAAACAAAAGTATTGAACTCCTTCCATTGATATATGAAAATGAAACGAGAAGATACTGAACTATTTCCTTTGATAGAGAAATAGTGAAACGGAGAGGAATAAATGACTGGACAGATAAGACGAAAGGAGTGTATGAAAGGGGAGGCGGTGGCGGAGTAGTTAGCGTGACGGCGCCAAGTCCAGGAGGACGAGGTTTTGCGTCCCGCCCGGTGCCACAAGCTGGGATTTTTCAGTGACCGCCGAGTGGCCGAGACTGCCCACATACTGTCCTAAAGACCACCTATCAAACCAGACTCTAGATACTCTCCCTAAAAGAGAGGGTCAAGGATGAGTTTCGGGGGGCAGCAAAAGGAAAAGGAAGAAAGCAGAAAGCATGGCAGAAAGGAAGGAGGATATGAAGGAAAGGTAAAAAATTAAGGAACGTGAGAAAGATGAGAGGAAGGAGAATATGAAGAGAAAAGGTAAGAAGTGAGGAAACAGGAAGATAAGAGGAAGGCTAAAGGAAAATAAAAGAAAGACGAATAAGAAGGAGACATAAGAAATGAGGAAAAGAGTGGGTGGATAAAACTTTCTCCTTTGATGTAAGAGAGAAAACGAAACGGAAAAAAGGAAAAGAAAGAGTTACCATTGCCAAGGTTGCTATTTTTTGAAAAGGGAGGAAAGGAAAAGGGAAGGAACACGTCTAGCGTTAAAAAGTCAGAATTGAGGAGAGAGGGAAAGAAGCTACACACACACACACACACACACACACACACACACACACACACACACACACACACACACACCAACTCCTTTGAGGTTACCACAGAGAAAAAAAAACGATACGCTACTAAATTGGAAAATAATGAAAACTTTACCGTAGTTGAAAAGGAAGGAAACCGTCTATCGCACAGAAATTAGTGAGGAGATGAGAAAACGAACACACCAACCATAAGAAAAAAAGGCAACACTAACTAGACTTGAAAATAATGCAAACTCTACCGCAGTTGAAAAGTCACTTGTAGAAAAGGAAGGAAAGGCGATCTAGCACAAAATTTAGAGTAGAGAGATGAGAAAACCAACTCACTAACATTAAGAGAAAAAAAAGGGTGACGCTACGAAACTTGAAAATAATGAAAACAACCGTAGCTGAAAAGTCACTTGCAGAAAAGGAAGGAAACACTTTACTCCACAAACGCTCACGGCAAAAGAGAGAAGAAGAGAAAACAGACACGTTAACTACAAGAAAAAAAAAAAAAGGCAACACTGATAAACTGGAAAATGGAGAAAGTTACTGGTATTAAAACGTTACTGGTATTAAAAACGTTACTGGTATTAAAACGTTACTGGTATTAAAACGTAGCTGGTATTAAAAACGTTACTGGTATTTAAACGATACTGGTATTTAAACGTGACTGGTATTAAAACGTAACTGGTATTAAAACGTTACTGGTATTAAAACGTTACTGGTATTTAAACGATACTGGTATTTAAACGTTATTGGTATTAAAACGTTACTGGTATTAGAACGTTATTGGTATTAAAAACGTAACTGATATTAAAAACGTAACTGGTATCAAAAACGTAACTGGTATCAAAAACGTTACTGGTATTAAAACGTAACTGGTATTAAAACGTTACTGGTAGTAAAACGTTACTGGTATTAAAAACGTTACTGGTATTTAAACGATACTGGTATTTAAACGTTATTGGTATTAAAACGTTACTGGTATTAGAACGTTACTGGTATTAAAAACGTAACAGATATTAAAAACGTAACTGGTATTAAAAACGTTACTGGTATTTAAACGTTACTGGTATTAAAACGTTACTGGTACTAAAACGTTACTGGTATTAGAACGTTACTGGCATTAAAACGTAACTGGTATTAAAACGTTACTGGTATTAGAACGTTACTATTGTGAAGAAAGAAGGAGACACACCAACACAAAAAGCCACGGCAGGAGAGAGAAGAGAAAAACCCGAGACACTAACTACAAGACATAAAAGTGATGCTGCTGGACAGGAAAATAGAGATAACGTTACTGACACTGAAACGTTAGTAGAGAGGAGAAGGAAAACGCTCGACCACAGAAGCTCACGGCAGAAAGGAGAGACGAGAAAAAACAACACGCCGACTACAAAACAAAACAAAATATAACCCTTCTAAACAGAGAAATGAATATAACGTTTGCTATTGAAACGTTGCTAATGGGAAGAAAGTAGGGAAAAAAGGAAGCTCACGGCAGAAAAGAGAAGAAAAAAAAAAAACACCGACTACAAAACAAAACAAAATCACAACCCTACTAAACGGATAAATGAGTATAACGTTAGATATTGAAACGTTGCTAATGAGAAGAAAGAAGGAAAAAACGGGAGCTCACGGCAGAGAAAAGAGAGAAAAAACAACACACCGACTACAAAACAACAACAACAAAAATACAACCCTACTAAACAAATAAATGAATAAAACGTTAGATACTGAGACGTTACAAATGAGAAGAAAGAATGGAAAAAAAGAAACTCACGGTAGAAGGGAGAAGAGGAAACCGACACATTACCTACAAAAAGAAAAAGAAAAAGGCGACTAAGGCTACAAAACAGGATAATAAAAATAGGTTAGGTACTGTTGTTAATGAGCTTCGTTTTGGAGAAGGGAGGGAACACGGTTGAGTACAAAAAGGAACTGCAGTAGAGAGGAAAAAAAACAAGACACTACAAGAAACCAAACCGGGTAATATCGAAAAACGTTCTGTTGTTGAAAATATTACTGTAGTAGAAAAAGGGATGATCTAGCACCCAAAAAAATACATTGCAGTTTAAAAAGAAAAAAACGTAAAGATACTAAACAGGAAAAGATAGAAGAAAAAAAACGTTGTGAGGAGGAGGAGGAGGAGGAGGAGAACGAAGAAGAGAAGGAGGAGCAAGTGGAGGCATGGAGAGAGGGAGGAAGAGACAATAAGTATGAGGAAGTGGAGAAGTGTGAAGCGAGGAAGAGACAATTATATGGATGAGGAGGAGGAGAATAAGGAGAGATGTAGAAAGAAAGGAAGAAACGAATAAGGAAAAAGATGAAACAGAGATGTGAAGAGAGGAAGAAAGAGACAATGAGAAGGAGGAGGATGTAAGAAAAGGGAAGGAAATGAGGGGAAAAGGAGAGGAGGAGGAGGAGGAGGAGGAGGGATGGAGAAAGAGAGAAGAACGAATAGGGAGGAAAGTTTGGAAAGTTTCGTTTAGTCGGCGCAACATCTGTGGTCATATGGCGGAGAGAGACAGAAGGGGAAGGAATTATAGGAGAAAGGAACAGACCCCAGGAGACGGTACACAACCCCCGATTAATATCTGGTACCCATTTCCTGCTGGGTGGACAGGGGCGTAGGGTATCGGAAAAGCCGCCCAAATTTTTCCACTCCGCCCGGGAATCGAACCCGAGCTCTCTTGGTTGTGAGAATAGGGAGGAGGAGGAGGTGAAGTAGATAAGAAAAGAGAGGAAGAAAGATGACGAGGAGTAATAGGAGATGAAGTAAGAGAGAGGAAAAAGGAGAAAGGAGGAGGAGGAGAGATATGAGGAGAGGACGAAAGAACTAATGAGGAGGTGAAGTAAAGACAGTGAGAAGTAGGAGGAGGTGAAGAAAGGGAAGAAAGGGAACAAAATGAGGGGAAAGGAAAGAAGGAGGAGGAGGAGGAGGAGGAGGAGGAGGAGGAACGATGAAGAAAGAAAGGAAGACAGAATGAGGCGAAGTAGAGAAGTGGAGAAAGAGAGAGAAGGTGAAGTAAAGGAGAAGAATGAAAGGAAAATACAAAGTAAGGTCTCTGCAGTAAAGAAGAGAAAGAGAACAACCAATACACCAACACCAACCACCACTACGCAGAAAAAGGTTACTCCTATATTGGAAACTGAAGGAACTACCACCACCAACAGCAGTCCCAGGAGCCTCAACCCAGAGTACCCGCTTTGATGTGCTGCAGGAGGACACGAAAGAACCCTAATGACGTAATGGCAGGTAAAGGTAGATAATCTGGAGGGGCGTAAAAAGGGTCTGGCGCTATGAATATGGTGATTAACAGAGCGAGGGAGGGAGCAGTTGAGGTGTGGCTGCGGATATGTGGGTTCGTGTTTTGTTGGTATTCTGTTCTACTGTTGAGAAAGGCAGTGTGTGTGTGGGCGTGGGTGTGACCTGAAGTTCCCATTAGATTAGACAGAACTTCCCAAAAACAAGTGTGTGTGTGTGTGTGTGTGTGTGTGTGTGTGTGTGTGTGTGTGTGTGTGTGTGTGTGTGTGTGTGTGTGTGTGTGTGTGTGTGTGTGTTTACGTGTGTTGCCTAGTTCATGTGTGTGCGTGTGTGGGCGTGGGTGTGACCTGAAGTTCCCATTAGATTAGACAGAACTTACCAAAACCAACTGTGTGTGTGTGTGTGTTTGTGTTTGTACGTGTGTTGCCTAGTTCATGTGTGTGCGTGTGTGTGTGTGTGTGTGTGTGTGTGTGTGTGTGTGTGTGTGTGTTATTACAGCCATACATATTGAACGGTCTGATAAAACTATGAGCCGCAAAAGAGTAGGAGTGGATTGATAAGACGAGAGGAAGGAGGATATGAAGGAAATGAAAGTTCTGAAGGAAAACGGGTTTGGAAATACTTGAAGAGGATCGGACACGCCTGAGAACACGGACCTTGGTGATTATTATTGTTTCCTTTTCTTTTTTTGCCCTTAAGCTTTTTCCTCTCCTATAAAAAGAGGTGTGTGGGCGCGTGTGTGTGTCATAATGAGCACTTTCTGGAGAGCCTGACGGTCGTAAAAACATGGCAAAGAAGAGTCAAAGGCAAGGGCAGAGAGGGAGAGGGACGCGAGCCTGGGAGGATAAATGAAGCGAGAAAGGGAGACCGGGAGGTAGGGAGAGACGTATTGAGGAAGGGAGGAAGGAGGGAGGGCCGTAGATGAAGGGTGGAGGACGGGAGGAAAGGATATAGAGGAAGGGTGTAGGAAGGGAGAGACGTAGAGGAAGGGTGGAGAAAGAGAGGGACACAGAGGAAGGGTGGAGGGAGGGAGGGTCGCAGAGGGAGGGAGAAGGGAGACAGAGGGAGGATGAAGGTTTAATGAAGGAAAGGTAGGAGGGTATACGTGGGCAGAATGAGAAGAAAGAGAAGGGAATAAAATAAAAAACGAGAATAAGGGAATAAACCAAGATGAAAAATAAGAATAAAAAAATAAACAGATACATGAATGAGGGATGTTAAGAAAGAGGGAATAAGGAGGAAAAGATAAAAAGAAGCTGTAAAGTGAGGAAGAGAAGGGGGATGAGAAGGAGGTGAAGAAGGGATGTGGAGTGAGGGAAAAGAGAAAACGAGGGAAAAGGTGAAAAGTGGAGGACGAGGAGGAGGAGAAGAGATTTGGAGAGGGGAACAGAGATATAAATAAAGAGGAGGAGATGAAGGAAGTGTGGAGACAGGAAGAAAAAGAGGATAAAGAGGAGGAGGAGGAGGACAAGGAGGCATGGGGAGAGAGAGAGAGAGAGAGAGAGAGAGAGAGAGAGAGAGAGAGAGAGAGAGAGAGAGAGAGAGAGAGAGAGAGAGAGAGAGAGAGAGAGAGAGAGAGAGAGAGAGAGAGAGAGAGAGAGAGAGAGAGAGAGAGAGAGAGAGAGAGAGAGAGAGAGAGAGAATAAGAATAAGAGAGATTATATAAAAAAGATTTGTGTGTTTGTTAGCATCGTTTCAAACTTAGTCGTTCTTAAAAGATACAGAACACGTCCGTAGATTTTCATAGTCACTTTTTTCCTCCCAGTTTTTCTTCATCCACACTAATTTTACACACCATTTCTTAACCTATATAAAAAATGATTGGTAAATAAATAAACAAGTAACCGAATAATTGAAATTCACTGAGACAAAAAATAAGACATTCTCTCGTTTCCAGTTTTTTTTTTTCTTCGTATAATTTTCCAACTTTTTTTTTTTTACAGCAGGGGAAACAGGTCAAGGGCACTAAGACAAAAGAGCAACAATGATAACTTGAACTGCTTCCTTTACTGTAAAAAAAAAAAAACCCGCAAGGCGCCACTCCAAAAAAAAAAAAAAGAAAGAAAAAGAAAAAGGACAAAAGGCCACAAGAGGTCAATTTGTATTTCCTTCGATCTCACTTGCAATCAGTTCTACCTACGAGCTCCATCCAAAAACTATTCTTATTTGTGTTTTCCGTATCTACAATCGCTTTTTTTTATTATTCTATTTTATTTCCTTACCTTATATTCCTTATATCTTACGTGTGTTCAGTTTTACCTACGAGCTCCATCCAAAAACTAGTCTTATTTGTGCTCTCCGTATCTGCAATCGCTTTTTTTTTATTATTCTATTTCATTTTCTTACCTAACATTCCTGCTATCTTACCTGTGTTCAGTTTTACCTACGAGCTCCATCCAAAAACTAGTCTTATTTGTGCTCTCCGTATCTACAATCGCTTTTTTTTCATTATTCTATTTCATTTTCTTACCTAACATACCTGCTATCTTACCTGTGTTCTGTCTTACCTGCGTGCTCCAACCCTTTACCCACCCTTACTTACAATCAGTTCTACCTACGAGCTCCATCCAAAAACTAGTCTTATTTGTGTTCTGCGTATCTACAATCGCCTTTTTTTCATTATTCTATTTTATTTTCTTACCGCATATTCCTTCTATCTTACCTGTGTCCTGTCTTACCTGCGTGCTCCAACCCTTTACCCACTCTTCCTTCTGGTTTCCCTAGTTACCAATCGCCTTTTCCCACTGCTTTTTAACGTTTTCTTTCCTTTATTTCACCTTCAATCGATTTTGCCAAAGTCTCCACCTTTAAACTAATATTACCTGTGCTCTTCCTAATTACCAATAGCTACTTTTTTTTCAGTTCAACTCTTTATGTTTGCCTTTCCCTCCCTTTGTCTTACCTTCAATAAATTTTAACTGCATGCGTCATCTCTAACCTATCTTTATCAGTGCTTTCTCTACATATCACCTTCTCTTTGTTGTTTATTTGTACCTTTCTTTACCTTTATCTCACCTCTAATACATTTTATTTTCCTATACTTCACCTGAAATCAGTCTTACCAACGTACACAATCCCTAACCTATTTTTATATCTGCTCTCTCTTAGCACGGAGGCCTCATTGGTCTAGTAGTTAGCGTGCCTAGTTACGAGTCCGCGGGCATGGGTTTGAATACCATCCTCTATGTCTTAACTTACATCCTCTATACGTTTTAATTTCGCCTCATCTCTGCTTTTTCTTTCTACTCATCCTATTATTTTTTTTTTTAACACATGACCATTTTTGTTTTTACCTTTTATGGTTTTCCTTTTTCTTACCTTTAATCCACTCTACCTCCAGCCTCTCTACCCATAACTTATTCTACCCGTCCCCTTCTGATCGCAATTTCAACCCTATCTTTCCTATCGCAGTTTCCCCTTCAGTCGCGGCATTCGGTTTCCCATTTTCTAAGAGTACCGGAGTAGCGCCCGTTTTCTCCCGCGGGTAATAAAAGAAGACGGGAAGCTGCAATACCACCACAAGCCTTCCGTATATTGTATTGACGTGTTGCTTGTGTTCCCAGTGACTCCTTACCCCCACCTCTCTCTCTCTCTCTCTCTCTCTTTCAGGTTGATGTGACAAGATAGGTAGATATATAGATAGATTGAGAGAAAGAAAGAAAAAAGAGAGAAAGAAAGAAAGAAGGAGAGAATGAAAGAGAAAAGATGGAATGAAGAGATAGAAGAGAAAATTTGAAAGAAAAAAATGAAACAAAAAAAAAAGTAGAAAAAGCGAGAAAAAGCAACGAAAGAGAAAATGAGAAAGAAAAAAATAGAGAAAATAAAGAAAAAGAGAAGGAAAGAAAGATAGAAAACAGAGAATCAAGACAGCACAGACTCCATTTTCTTTGCCATTAACTTTCACTCTTTACATCACCATCATCACCACCATCATCATCATCTCAACGAAGGACGAAACAAAGAAGAAAGGAGATAAGAGAATTAGGAAGAGATGGAGTGGAAAAAATTATGACGTTATGAAAGAAGAAGAAAAGGAGGAGGAGGGAAAGAGAGGGAGGGAGGGAGGGAGGGAAGGAGAAGATGGTAATGTTATTGAATTTCCTTGCGTCATTACCTTTGCTTTATGCCATTAATTTCAATCGTGACGAGAGAGAGAGAGAGAGAGAGAGAGAGAGAGAGAGAGAGAGAGAGAGAGAGAGAGAGAGAGAGAGAGAGAGAGAGAGAGAGAGAGAGAGAGAGAGAGAGAGAGATTTACATAGATTTACATAGAAAATCAGGCCACACAGACCCCATGGTCCAGACTAGGTGGTCTGTCCACCTAAGTGTTTCTACATTAATTAGATGGCTCCAAAACGTTGCATTTCTACTCTAATTAATATTAAGTTCAAGGAAGTGACGGTCGAGCTTGCTTTTATAGGAGTCAATCGTGTTACACTGGACCACTGAAGGTGGGAGCTTATTCCATTCTCGCACTACAACGTTGGTGAAGAAAAATTTGGTGCAGTCTGAATTTACTTGTCTACATTTGAGTTTTATGCCATTGTTCCTCGTTCGCAAAGTGTCATCAATTATAAACAATTTTGATCTGTCAATATTCGTGAAACCATTAAGTATTTTAAAACTTTCGGTCAGTTTTCCTCGGAGGCGACGTTTCTCGAGAGAGAACATGTTAAGGGTGGAAAGTCTTTCTTCGTAGGATTTGTTGCGCAAGGAAGGGATCATTTTTGTTGCCCGACGCTGAACACCTTCTAATTTAGCAATATCCTTTGCATGGTGGAGATACCTAAACTGTACCGCATATTCCAAGTGGGGTCTGATTAAACTATTGTAGAGCGGAAGTATTACATCTTTATTCTTGAATAAAAAGTTTCATTTAATGAAGCCCAACATTCTGTTCGCTTTATTTGCTGCATCGATGCATTACTGTGAGAATTTGAGGTTTGACGCGATTTTGACACCCAGGTCCTTAACGCATTGAACGCTTTTGAGTTTAGCGCCGCGCATTTCGTAATCGAACTTCTTATTTTTTGTTCCAACTTGAAGGACCTGGCACCTGTCTACGTTAAAGGGCATCTCCCATTTATCCGACCAAGCTGAAATTTTGTGCAGATCCTCTTGGAGGCTTTGCCTGTCTTCGTCAGTGAGAACTGAGTTACCAATCTTTGTGTCGTCTGCAAATTTACTAATGCGATTATTGAGTCCAACATCCACGTCGTTGATGTAAATAATGAAGAGCACTGGCCCAAGAACAGAGCCCTGAGGGACGCCACTAGTGACCGGCGCCCACTCCGACTCCGTCAATCACCACTCTTTGTTGTCTGTTGCTCAACCAATTCGCGATCCATTGGTGTAATTGACCGTCAATACCTATTTGCTTTAATTTGTAAAGTAATTTATGATGTGGGACTTTATCAAACGGTTTCCGGAAATCAAGATAGACTACGTCCAATGATTTGGTTACGTCATAAACTGAGAAGAGGTCGTTATAAAAGGTCAAAAGATTTGATAGGCAGGATCTTTTGTTACGGAAACCATGTTGTGAATCCCCAATTAATGAGTGGCTTTCGAGGTAACTCATAATTGTCTCTAATTATGCTCTCAAGTAGCTTACCTACAATTGAAGTTAGACTAATGGGTCAGAGAAGAAGAGAGAGAGAGAGAGAGAGAGAGAGAGAGAGAGAGAGAGAGAGAGAGAGAGAGAGAGAGAGAGAGAGAGAGAGAGAGAGAGAGAGAGAGAGAGAGAGAGAGAGAGAGAGAGAGAGAGAGAGAGAGAGAGAGAGAGAGAGAGAGAGAGAGAGAGAGAGAGAGAGAGAGAGAGAGAGAGAGAGAGACAGGCAGACAGAGACAGAGAAAGAAGGAAATAAGGAAAGGAAAAGGAAGAACGAAAGAAAAAGAAAACTCAATCATACAGACAAGCAAAAACAGACAGAAAGACTAATTAAATGATGCAGACAAACACTTCACACAAACACACGGACACAAACATACAAACAAATGACAGAAAAAAAACAGAAAGACAGACACAGGCAAACGAACAGACAAAATAAAATGATAGACAAACAGACAATCGTAGGGAGACAGACAGACCCAGAGATAGATAGAAATAGAGACAGACAGTGAGGGTGAGAAATGCTCCCACTGCACGCCGTTCACAGGTAACAAGAGTTCATTAGCACCTGCCTTACCTGCGCGCCTCACCTGCGCCTATTACATTACCCCGTGACCCTGAACACCTGGCGGACCGGAGGACAGGTAAGCAGATGGACAGGTGACCCGGAAGTGAGAGTGAAAGTGAGAGTGAAAGTGAGAGAGAGAGAGAGAGAGAGAGAGAGAGAGAGAGAGAGAGAGAGAGAGAGAGAGAGAGAGAGAGAGAGAGAGAGAGAGAGAGAGAGAGAGAGAGAGAGAGAGAGAGAGAGAGAGAGAGAGAGAGAGAGAGAGAGAGAGAGAGAGAGAGAGAGAGAGAGAGAGAGAGAGAGAGAGAGAGAGAGAGTGTGTTTATTGTGTATATTTCTAACTTTATAATAATCTTGAGGAAATTGAATAGAGGAAAAATTGAAGTGTGGAATAAGTTTTAAAAGGAAGGGAAAGGAAAAGAAAGAGAAGGAAAAAAAGAACGAAGGAAAAAAAGGGATAAATGAAGAAATTAATGCATGGAGGAAGGAAGAAAGGAGGGAAGGAAGAGAGAAAGGAAAAAAGGAAAGATATGAAGGGAAAAAAGAGGAAGTAAAGAAAAGGATAGGAAACTGAAGGAAAGGGAAAAGACAGGAAGGAAGGAAGAGAAGAAGGAAGGCAAGAAGAAAGGAGGAGTAAGGAAGATAAAAAGAGAGGGAGAATGGAAGAAAGAAAAAATGAAGGCAAAGAGGAAGGAAAAAAGAAGGGAGGATTAAAGGAAGAGAGAAAAGAAAGAAGAACGAAGGAAGAAAGGAAGAAAAGGACAGAAAGAAAACAAGGAGATGAGAAGGAAATGAGAAAGACAGGGAAAAAGAAATCAGTAACTATAGGAGGAAACGGAGGGAGGAGGAAAACATGGAGGAAACTGTGGACGAAGAAAACACCGGAAAGTGAGGAAAAGGGAAAAAAAAGAATAGCAGAAAGGATGAAAGAAAAAAAATCCGAAAGTTAACAAAAGAGGGAACCAAAAAAAGTGAGATAAGACCAAGATGAAAAATGTGTGCGTGTTTGTGTTTGTGTGTGTGTGTGTGTGTGTGTGTGTGTGTGTGTGTGTGTGTGTGTGTGTGTGTGTGTGTGTGTGTGTGTGTTTTGTCATGTTTAAAGGTAGTAGTAGTAGTAGTAGTAGTAGTAGGTAATAGTAGTAGTTGTAGTTGAAGTAGTAGTAGTAGTAGTAGTAGTAGTAGTAGTAGTAACACCAAAAAAATAAACTCAGAAAAATAAAACAAAAAATAAAACACGATAAAGAGCGTAGGAAAAGTTCAACACTGCCCTCTGGTGATGCCTTTTTTATGTTGTTTGTGTAAAAGTGAATGTCAGCCTCTCTCAGATCCCTATAAAGAACAATAAATACGAAAAACAATAAGAACAGAAATAGACGGGAAAGGGAGAATGCAATATGGAAAATGGAGGAAGAAGAGGAAGGGAAAGAAAGGAATAAGGGAAGGGAGAGTAAAAGTGTGGAAGGGATGAAGAAAGAGAGAAGAGAAAGGGGAAGAGAATGGTGTGAGAAGGAAAAGAAAAGTAGAAATAAAAAGGAGAAAAAAGAAAAGGAAAAAGATGGAAAAGAAAGGGAGGAAAACAGAAAAGGAGGAGAGAAGGAAAAGGAGAAGGGAAGGAAAAGAAGGGGAGGAAAAGAGAGGGAAGGAAAAAAAGGGAAGGAAAAGAAAGGAGAAAAAGAGAGGAAAGGAGAAAGAGAAGGGGAGAAAAAGGAGAAGAGAGGAAAAGGGGAAGGAACAGTAGAAAATGGAAAGGAGTGAAAAAAGAAATGAAAAAAAAAGGAAATGAGGAAAGAAGGATAATGAGAAGTGGAAAACGATTGAGGGAAAAAGAATGAAAAAGAGGAAAGATGAGGGGGAGGGGGATCTCTCTCTCTTATTACAGACAAGTGGAGGGAAAATACGGGAAAATTAGACGGTATTTTTTCCCCTTTCGTTAATTTTTTCCCCTTTTCCCTCTTCATTTCAGGACATTGTCGGGGCGAGGGGAAAGTATTGCGGAGGGAAGGGTTATTTGAGAGAGAGAGAGAGAGAGAGAGAGAGAGAGAGAGAGTAAATAAAAGGGGAAAAAACTGTGTTACAACCTCACTGACGTACACTTTATTACCCCTCTCTCTCTCTCTCACTCACTCACTCACTCACTCTCACTCATTCACTCACTCATTCACTCACTCATTCACTCCCTCTCTCTCACTCCCTCTAATTAGATAAACAAACATATAAGGAAAGACTTAAACAATTAAACTTCTCTAGCAAGGTGATACGTGCGAGGAGACTCGATCGAGGTTTATAAATGGATGAAGCGTTGATAAGGGATATATCAATAAGGTCCTGATGGTAAGAGAGCCGGGTAGGACACGTAGTAATGGGTTTAAGTTGGATAAATTCAGATTCAGCAAGGACATTGGCAAGAATTGGTTTACTAGCAGAGTGGTGGATGCGTGGAACAGGTGGTGAGTGCCAATATGATACAGATAAAATAAAGGGTCAGATAAATTTATATATGTTAGGTGGGGTTAGGTTCACAGGAGTTGCTTTGCATAGACCTACCAGCCTCTTGAAGACTCCTTACGTTCTTATGTTCTTAAATGAATAAATAAATAAATAATAGATTGATGTCAGTCAACTATTGAAAAACGAAATATGAAAATTATAATAACAGTAACAACAGGAATAGCAATATAATGATAATAATAATAATAATAATAATAATAATAATAATAATAATAATAATAATAATAATAATAATAATAATAATAATAATAATAATAATAATAATAATAATAATAATAATAATAATAATAATAATAATAATAATAATAATATAACGAGGAGGATAAGGATGATTATGATAATGATAGTAATGATGGAAAGAAGAAGAAGACGAAAAGAAGAAGACGAAGAAAAAGAAGAAGAACAAAAAATATAGAGAACAAGAGCAAAAAAAATAACAAAATATATATTCCTTCAAATCCTACACACACACACACACACACACACACACACACACACACACACACACACACACACACACACACACACTCCTCCCACCCCTCCCACACACACACACACACACACACACACACACACACACACACACATTCACTCACTCACTCACTCTTAATCTTTCCTCCACTTATCAATCTCGCCTTCCAGGCGGTAAAAAGGTCGCTATGGAAACAAAGGCATTAAGTTCTAGGGGAGAGAATGGAGGGAGAGAAGAAGGGAGAGGAGAGGGAGACAGAAGGATAACAGAAGAGGGGAAAGAAGGGGAAAAAAGGGGAACAGAACAATTAATCCTCTCCTCATCCCACCTGTCTTCATTTGCCCCAAAAAACAGAGAAGCGAAGGTAAGATTAAGTTAATATGTTGTCCGCGGAGATGTGATTTTCAGGTGCGTGTGACTTTAATCAGCTGACAGAAAGGGAAGGGAAGGGAAGGGTTTGGAAGTGAAGGGAAGGGAAAGGAAGGGTAGGGAAGGGAAGGGAAGGGTAAGGAAGGGAAGGGTAAGGAAGTGAAGGGTAGGGAAGGGAAGGGAAGGGTAGGAAAGGGAAGGGTAGGGATGGGAAGGGTAAGGAAGGGAAGGGTAAGGAAGGGAAGGGTAAGGAAGGGGAGGGAAGGAAAGGAAAGGGAAGGGTAAGGAAGGGAAGGGTAAGGAAGGGAAGGAAAGGGAAGGGTAAGGAAGGAAAGGGTGAGAAATGGAAGAGAAGAGAAGAGAAGAGAAGGGAAGGGACGGGAAGGGAAGGGAAGGAAGAGAACGGTAAGGAAGGAAAGGGTAATGAAGGGAAGGGAAGGGAAGGAAAGGAAAGGAAAGGGAAGGGTAGGGAAGGGAGGAGTAAGGAAAGAGAATGGTAAGGAAGGGAAGGGTAAGGAAGGGGAGGGTAAGGAAAGGGAGGGAAGACAAGGGAAGGGAAGGGAAAGAAAAGGGAAGGGAAGGAAAGGGAAGGGAAGACAAGGGAAGGGTAAGGGAAGGGAAGGGAAGGAAAGGGAAGGGAAGGAAAGGGAAGGGAAGGGAAGACAAGGGAAGGGTAAGGGAAGGGAAGGGAAAGGAAAGGGAAGGGAAGACAAGGGAAGGGTAAGGGAAGGGAAGCGAAGGGAAAGGAAAGGGAAGGGAAGGAAAGTGGAAGGGTAAGGAAAGGGAAGGGAAGGAAAGGAAGGGTAAGAATAGGAAGGGTAAGGAAAGGGAAGGAAAGGATGGGTAAGGAAAGGGAAGGGAAGGAAAGGAAGGGTAAGAAAAGGAAGGGTAAGGAAAGGTAGGGAAGGTAAAGGCAGGGAGAGAGGAAAGAAAAAGAAAGGTAAGGAAAAAAAAGGAAAGGGAGGGGATGGAAAAAGAAGGGAAGGGATGGAAAGGAAAGGAAAGAGAAGTGCAAGAAAGGGAGAAGAAAGAAATGGAAATGAAACGAAAGATAAAGGAAAGCAATAGAAACAAAAGGAAGAGAAGGGAAAGAAAGGGAAGGGAAGAGCGGGAAGAGAAGGGAAAGGAAATGAAAGGAAAGGAATGGACAATAGACGGAAGGAAAGGAAAAAAGAAAGAAAAAAGAAAAGAAACAAAAACAGGAAAAAAAAGACAACCAGAGAGACAAAAAGTTTAAAAAAAAACTCATCACATAAGAGCTAAATAAAATAAAAAGAAATAAACAAAAACAACAATAAACAAAAAATAAACAAACAAAACAAACAAAAACATGAAAACTGGCGAGAAAACAGATATAGCGAGAGAGAGAGAGAGAGAGAGAGAGAGAGAGAGAGAGAGAGAGAGAGAGAGAGAGAGAGAGAGAGAGTCATCAGTTCTCATTTGATAATTTAGACAGTTAATTGCCAGCCTCAGATTTACGTGACAGCATGACAAGGTGATTACGCTCCTGCCTTCATTAACACGCCTTATTTTTGGTCTGTGTGTGTGTGTGTGTGTGTGTGTGTGTGTGTGTGTGTGTGTGTGTGTGTGTGTTATTATGTTATGTTTTGCTGTGTTGTGTTCTTACGATAGATAAAACAATACAGATAAAGAGATACAGATAGACAGATAGAGAGATAGGTTTGATCAGATATTGAAACACAGAAATTAGTAGATAGGAAACATACGTATAAGAATCAACATACAAGTAGACAGATAAACAGAAATACAGGCAAATAGACAGACTGACAGATACAGATATTAAAACACACAGAACTAGATTGAAAGGCAACTTACTCGACAAACAACAAATAATATAAAGGTTTAACAGACAAACAAACATGAAAATAAGCCGACACATAGACAGACAGACAGACAGGCAGATGAACAGATAACTAAACAGACAGAAATTAGTAGACAGAGAAAGTGTAAAGAAAACAACAAAAATACAAGAAAAGAGAAACATAAAGAAAAGAAGAAAGTTAAAAAAAGTATACATAGTGAAAAAGAAATATGTAAAAAAAAAAGGAATGTAAACAGAAAATAGGTAAATAGGTAGAGACAAACAAATAGAAAGGTAGAAAGAAGCACAGACAATCAGGTGAAGAGGGGAACACAGGTAGAAGGAAAGGGATGCTAATTAGTAAAGAGGCAGGTAAGAAAAAAAAGGTATTAAGAGATGGGAGAGATAATGGCACGAATGTAACACCTAATTCTTTTGACCTCTCTCTCTCTCTCTCTCTCTCTCTCTCTCTATTCTATTACTTCCCTCTATCTCATTCTTTTCCTTTCCCTTTTTCCTGCGTCTCCAATTCCATTTGTCACACGCGCCTCACCCCTACGCACACACGCACACGCTCACACACACACACACACACACACACACACACACACACACACACACACACACACACACATGACATTCCTTCCCATGTCTCTCTCTCTCTCTCTCTCTCTCTCTCTCTCTCTCTCTCTCCTTCTCTCTCCCTCTCCCTCTCCCTCCCACCCTCCCTCCGTCCTCCTCCTAACAACAGACAAGAATAGCAAAAATACAATGAACACGATTTTTGCCCGAGAGAGAGAGAGAGAGAGAGAGAGAGAGAGAGAGAGAGAGAGAGAGAGAGAGAGAGAGAGAGAGAGAGAGAGAGAGAGAGAGAGAGAGAGAGAGAGAGAGAGAGAGAGAGAGAGAGAGAGAGAGAGAGAGAGAGAGAGAGAGAGAGAGAGAGAGAGAGAGAGAGAGAGAGAGAGAGAGAGAGAGAGAGAGAGAGAGAGAGAGAGAGGATTTGGCTTCAGGTTACTTTTTTTTTAATTTCAGTGTGTGTGTGTGTGTGTGTGTAGGTGGGCTGGTATACATACGCTCTTACCAAGCTCACGCACACACACACACACACACGTACAGGGTCAATATTGTAAACCAAATATACACGTGAAGGCGCACACACACGAACACACGTACGAATTGTCCCATTACCCGTACACACGACCTTGTATGAGAGAGAGAGAGAGAGAGAGAGAGAGAGAGAGAGAGAGAGAGAGAGAGAGAGAGAGAGAGAGTTTACATAGATTTACATAGAAAATCAGACCACACAGACCCCATGGTCCGGACTAGGTGATCTGTCCTTAAACCTGAGTGATTCTACATTAATCAATCAGATGACTCCAAAATTTACATTTCAACTCTAGTTAATATTAAGTTGAAGGAAGTGTCGGTCGAGCTTGTTTTTAAAAGAGTCAATCGTGTTTCATTGGACCACTGAAGTTGGGAGCTTATTTCATTCTCGCACTACAACGTTGGTAAAGAAAAATTTGGTGCAGTCTGAATTTACTTGTCTACATTTGAGTTTTGTGCCATTGTTCCTCGTTAGCAAAGTGTCATCGATCATAAACAATTTTGATATGTCCACATTCGTGAAACCATTAAGTATTTCAAAACATTCGATCAGTTTTCCTCGGAGGCGACGTTTCTCAAGAGAGAACATCTTAAGGGTGGAAAGCCTCTCGTCGTAGGGTTTGTTGCGCAAGGAAGGGATCATTTTTGTTGCCCGACCCTGAACACCTAATTTAGCAATGTCCTTTGCATGGTGGGGAGACCAAAACTGTACCGCATAGTCCTAGTTGTGTCTGACTAAACTATTATAGAGCGGAAGTCTTACTTCTTTATTTTTGTATAAAAAGATTCTTTTAATGAAGCCCAACATTCTGTTCGCTTTATTTGCTGCATCGATGCATTGCTGTGAGAATTTGAGGTTTGACGCGATTTTGACCCCCAGGTGCTTGACGCACTGAACGCTTTTAGTTTGACGCCGCGCATTTCGTAATCGAACTTCTTATTTCTTGTTCCAACTTGAAGGACCTGGCACTTCTCTACGTTAAAGGGCATCTCCCATCTATTAGACCAAGCTGAAATTTTATGCAAATCCTCTTGGAGGCTTTGCCTGTCTTCGTCAGTGAGAACCGAGTTACCAATCTTTGTGTCGTCTGCAAATCTACTAATGCGGTTATTGAGTCCAACATCCACGTCGTTGATGCAAATAATGAAGAGCACTGGGCCAAGAACCGAGCCCTGAGGGACGCCACTAGTGACCGGCGCCCACTCTGAGTTAAATCCGTCGATTACCACTCTTTGTTGTCTGCTGCTTAACCAATTCGCGATCCATTGGTGTACTTGACCGTCAGTACTTAGTTGCTTTAATTTATAAAGTAATTTATGATGCGGGACTTTATCAAACGATTCCTGGAAATCAAGATAGACTATGTCCAGTGATTTGGTTACGTCATAAACTGAGAAGAGGTCGTTATAGAAAGTCAATATGTTTGATGAGTAGGATCTTTTGTTACGAAAGCCATGTTGTGAATCCTTAATTAATGAGTGGCTTTCAAGGTAACTCACAATTTTGTCCCTAATTATGCTCTCAAGTAGCTTACCTACAACTGAAGTTAGACTAATGGGTCTGTATTTACTCGGTATTTTTTTGTCAACTTCCTTAAAAATCGGTGTCCCGTTAGCCTTTTTCCAATCCGAAGGGACGATGCCTTGTCGCAAGGACATATTGCAAACGGTTGTGAGAGAGGAGAGCGCTCTTTGTTTCTTTAAGCAGTATAGGATATACTTTATCAGGTCCGGGACTTTTATTTGTTTTAAGGGATTGGAGAGCTTTTAGGACTTAATCGGCAGTTATTACAAAGTTAGGCAATGCATGAACGAGATTTACGTTGGTACTGTTGTCGTCGCTGGTGTTGGTGGTGGTGGTGGGGAAACTGCTAGTATTAAACACCGAGGAAAAGTAATTGTTTAAGAGGTTTGCAATGTGTTGGCTGTCAGTCACTAGTGCACCGTCACTGTTTGTTAGAGGTTCAATTCCACCTCTGATCGTCTTCCTGTAGTTTATATAACTGAAGAAGGATTTCGGACTATTTTTACAGTTGGCTGCAATGTTTTCTACATATCTACGCTTTGCCTGACATACTAATCTTTTTACTCGTCGCCTGGCATCATGGTAAAGTCGAATGTTTTCGGGCGTGTTTTGCTCTTTCTTTAGCCTGTAAGACAATTTTCTCTTTTTAAACCGAATGTTTAATTTCGCTATCAAACCAAGGTAGACTTTTATTTGTGTTACTTCGCTTCTTGCACAATGGGACAAATGTGTTCTGCTGAGTGAGTAAATGATTTTTAAAGTTTAGCCAGGCTTCCTCTAAGTTGCCATCATCTGATAATTGTATTTCTGTTAGTTTTTGTCGGATTTCTACGAAATTTGCTCTTTTGAAATTTGCCACCTTTACTTTATTTTCAGTCACTGTTGTTTGAGCTCTAATGTCGACGCGCACTAATTTATGATCGCAAGAACCGAGATGTAATCCAACCCTTAACATTACTTACTAGCTTATCTTGGGTCTAGTATGTTATTTTGTCGAGTTGGTTCAGTAACCTTTTGGCTTAGATAATTATCCTCTAAAAATTCGATCATTTTATGCGACTCGCCTTCTGTACCTGACAGTGTCGCCCAGTCAATATGAAGGAGATTAAAGTTTCCTAATATCAGTTAGTCGTTGTTATTAAGTGACTGCCTTAACACTGTACATTTCAACATCATCATCGTGTGATTCACCTGTAGGTGACAGATATATTTAGATTAATTTTTACATTGTTTACTCGCACGAACAAATGTTCAACGTTACTGTTTCTTGGTGTTCTGTCAGTGGGTTGCAAATGGCTTTTGACGTAAAGGGAGACACCACCACCTCTACGGTTAGCACGATCTTTGTTGAAGAGTCTGTAGCCATCTATGTTGTATTCTGAACTTAAATCAATATATGTGGTGTCGAGAAATGTTTGGGGTATAGCAATTACGTCAAAATTTTCTGTTGAAACAAGACATCTGAATTCATCAGCCTAACACCTCTCACGAAGGCGGTGGCCGAGTGGTCAGCGTGCGGGTGTGGTGAGCCCGTCGACCTAGGTTGGAGTCCCACCGAAACACGCTGACTTTTCACACCATCGCCGAGTGGCGGAAGATTACCCACATGCTGCCCAGATCTTCCATCAAACCTAACTTCAACAACTTCGTTCAAGAGGAGCACTGGGGGGCAACAAGGGCCTAGCAGAGTCATACATCACGGCAGCCACTATAAATAAAATTCGCCTGCTCCACTAACAGGGCTGGGGTCGTCGAGGAGACTCCTCTAGAAAGCCTACCGGCGCTACAGGCACCACCTAAAAAAGAAAAAAAGCATAATGGATAATTAATTTAGAACTTTTTAACTCGATTCTTCAGTCTCCTTTCTGATTTCCAGATTATTGGGGTATTTTCTTATTCATTAACTTTTTCCTCTCTCCTTTCTTACCATTCGGTGGTCACCGGGTTTAAGGTTGTTTCGTACTGTTACGGCCTTCACTGCGGGCGGGTTTACAGTATGAATAAAGTAACTAATTTTCCGTCTTTCATTCATTCTTTTTTACAGGCCCATTGCCTGCTCACTCTGTCCTTGAAAAAACGTGTTCATGGCTCAGTTTGTTTCTTTCCGCAAATCCAGTAAGCTGCTATCCTCTCCTTTTTCTTGTACTTATTCCAAAAACAGCCAATTATTTTTTTCAACATCATTTTTGGTCCCTAGTTTGGCGTTCAAGTCTCCCGTGACTCTTGGAAACTAGGTTTTATGTTCCTCCATTGTTACTTCTTAATCCTCATCAAGCTCTTTTACGTCATCGTCATTGTAGGTTGATGTTGGTGCGTAAACCTGAAGCATTTTTTGTTTGTAGGGCTGTCGGGAAGGGTTGTCGGGAATGGTTGTCGGGAAGGGCTGTCGGGAAGAGCTGTCGGGAAGGGTTGTCGGGAAGGGCTGTCAGGAAGGGTTGTCGGGAAGGGCTGTCGGGAAGGGTTGCCGGGAAGGGTTGTCGGGAAGGGCTGTATGGGAAACGCTGTCGGGTAGGGTTGTCGGAAAGGGGTGTTGGGAAGAGCTGTCGGGAAGAGCTCACGGAAAGGGCTGTCGGGAAGAGCTGTCGGGAAGGGTTGTCGGGAAGGGCTGTCGGGGTAGGTTCTCGGGAAAGGTTGTCGGGAAGGGCTGTCGGGGTAGGTTCTCGGGAAAGGTTGTCGGGAAGGGCTGTCGGGGTAGGTTCTCGGGAAAGGTTGTCGGGAAGGGCTGTCGGGGTAGGTTCTCGGGAAAGGTTGTCGGGAAGGTAGGCCATAACAGAACGTGGTCACACTACTGCTATTACAATTACCAACGACGAAAATCACCGTTAACTGTACCCATTAGGACCCGTAAAAGTCGTTCATAATAAGCTTGTAGTGGGCGTGGTCTGGCCGCCTGATATTGATGGAACTGTTGTCATGGGAATGGTTGGGAAAGGGAGAGAACTTGCAAAACGGGAGTCAATCTATTATTCGTATGATTATTCTCTCAAATTCATTTACTTTTTTAATTACGATATTATTTTTTTTTATTTGGTTTACATTCTTGAAACAATCTATCTACTTTTATTTATTTTTAATTATCATATTTTTTTCATTGTTTTTATTGACATTCTTGAAATAATCTTCTATCCACTTATATTTATTTTTAATTATCATATTTTTTTCATTGTTTTTATTGACATTCTTGAAATAATCTTATCTACTTTTATTTATTTTTAATTATCATATTTTTTTCATTGTTTTTATCGACATTCTTGAAATAATCTTCTATCCACTTATATTTATTTTTAATTATCATATTTTTTTCATTTTTTTATTGACATTCTTGAAATAATCTTATCTCCCTATTGTTCATTTTCATCTATTCTTTCATATTTTCCGTATCATTATTATTTCTAGCCTTGCACCTTTTATCTGTTACATTTTCCCATTATCTCCTGTTTTACGTTATTGTCTTAAGGCTTAATACACTCAAAATCTGCTGAATACTTAAATTGTGCCTGGAACATAATCACTATAAAACACTACCCTTAATTAAACTACCTTATTTACACTGATTAGCCTTATTTTTCCATTGTTAGACGACATTAGGTGCATTACCGATATATATATTCCTAAGACTTTCTACCCAAGCCCGATCAAATGCTGTCCTGCTTTCTAATGCAAGAGTTACTAAGTGAAGTGAAAAAAGGAAAAAGGAAAAAAATGAAAATCCAGTCTCACTTGAATGAAGATGAATGAATAGCAGATAACAGATATATAAATGAGGAAAAAGAAGGATAACGAAATGAAGGGAAATGCACAAATAGTTAATAAAGAGTGAGCAACAATATAGAGAACAAAAGAGAAAGAAATATGCAGGAAATAACATAAGTGAAGAGAGGATGGAAGGATTATTAAAGAAAAATATGCAGTAGTTAGTTTAAAGGGGAAGCAAAACATTGTAAAAAAGATAAAAAAAGGGCACAGAACATCAGATAAACATGGAATAAAAGGATAAAGGAAATAAAGGGAAAATGCCGGAGTAAATAAAAAGAGAAGCGCAATGGGAGAAAATAAAAAGAATGCATAAAATAAGACAAATGAAGAAAGAAGGAATAAGGGAAATGAGGAAAAAATGCATTATTAGTGAAGATAAAAATGAGAAGCAGGATAGAAGAGATAAAGAGGGTAAAGAAAAATGCTTGATAAGAGAAGAAAAGATGAAGAAAAATGCAGCGGTGAGTTTTCAAAAGAGGAGCAAAATAAAGAAAAGGTAGAGAAAGATGCGTGATAAAACAGATAAATGGAGAAAAAAAAGAATAAAGAGTAATGAGGAAAAATACAAACGCAATAAATAAAATAAAAGAATAGAGAAATAATGAAGAAAAAATGAAATAATGAACGACTGCAGAATCAACGAAGCAAAATAAATAAAAAAAAATAAAGAAATAAACAACATGAAGATTTAAATTATGTTCCAAACTATTATTATTACCTTTCGACGCTGACTAATTACCTATTACCTGACCCACCGGACGCTGATTAAATACTTTTCACCTTTGTTACCTGACACTGACAAATTACCTGAACCTAACATGTGTATAATCAGTGTTCCGTCAACTCTTTTTTTTTCAGTTTTATCTCCCATTTTACAAGCTCTCTCTTCCTCGGCCATTCCCTTACGCCCATATCACAAGCTCTCCCTTCCTCGGCCATTCCCTTACGCCCATATCACAAGCTCTCCCTTCCTCGGCCATTCCCTTACGCCCATATCACAAGCTCTCCCTTCCTCGGCCATTCCCTTACGCCCATATCACAAGCTCTCCCTTCCTCGGCCATTCCCTTACGCCCATATCACAAGCTCCCCCTTCCTCGGCCATTCCCTTACGCCCATATCACAAGCTCCCCCTTCCTCGGCCAGTCCCTTACGCCCATATCACAAGCTCTCCCTTCCTCGGCCATTCCCTTACGCCCATATCACAAGCTCCCCCTTCCTCGGCCATTCCCTTACGCCCATATCACAAGCTCTCCCTTCCTCGGCCATTCCCTTACGCCATTATCACAAGCTCTCCCTTCCTCGGCCATTCCCTTGACATTCGTTCTCATGTATCAGACAGCCAGACGCCTTTCCCTTAGAAGTTTTCTCTGAACCGTTTTCACTGACTAATTCTTATTCTTAGTATTATCATCATTATGAGAGACGAAATAGGTGAAGGGGTAGGAGGCCGGACACTTTAAGCTATCTGTTCAGCGGACCCCAAACACCTGAGAGTGAACGAGAGTGAAACTAATGAAAGAGGAGAAAGAGGAAAAGAAAACACAGATGATATATATGGAGGGACAGAAGGGGAGGGTAATATAAATATCTTAAAACACACAACAAACAAACAAATAAAGAAGTAAAATGGCTACCGTCCAACATATTATCTTTCTGTTTGTAATAATGGAAATAAGGTAAAGGGAAGCGAAAGGAAGTGAGGCAGTTCAGTACAAGCTTTCCGAGAACCACTTTTACGAGTTGATGGCTAACGTATTATCTTCCTCTGCTCGTTGTAATAAAGTAAAGAGGCCAAGAAATAAAGTAATAGAGAGTAATGGGAAGTAAAGTAAGTTAGACCCTGTTTCCTACCAGCCCTCCCTTCCTCGGCCATTCCCTTGACATCGGTTCCAGCAATATCAGTTACGGTATAGCAAAAACAAACCAAGAAATAAAGTAATAGAAAGTAATGGAAAGTATAGGAAGTCTGACACCATTCCCTTGACATCGGTTCCAGCAATATCAGTTACGGTAAAGCAAAACCAGACCAAGAAATACAGTAATGGAAAGTATAGGTCAGACACCGTTCCCTACCGGCCCTCCCTTCCTCGGCCATTCCCTTGACATCGGTTCCAGCAATATCAGTTACGGTATAGCAAAACCAGACCAAGAAATACAGTAATGGAAAGTAATGAAAAGTATAGGAAGTCTGACACCGCTTCCTACCAGCTCTCCCTTCCTCGGCCATTCCTTTTGACACAAGTTCCAGCAATATCACTCACCCTTACGCCGTCCCATATGCCAGCTTTCTGTGAACCACTCTTGCGGGTTAATTGCTACGTCTATCACATTATCTCTTTCTTAGTAGTAATGGTAGTGTGTTAACAGACCATGAGATAAAGTAATAGGAAGTAACAGGAGGCGAGATCGGGTTCCTGCAAGCTACTTTTTTACGCTTCTTTTACGGGTTAAGTTAAACGTTAGGGGAATACGCTATAGCCGCGCGTAGCCTCCGTGGTCATCTCCGTCGCAAGCTAACGATTATTATCTCTTAGAAATAATGGAATGGCGCAGGTAAGCCAAGAAACAAAAAAAAAAAAAAAAAAAAAATAACGTAATTGGAATTGAGGAATATATGAAAACTTGAACAAAAGCGAAAAACTGTATATATATGGGAAGTCACTGCGTTGTTATTGTTGTTGTTGTTGTTGTTGTTGTTGTTGTTGTTGTATCTGGAAGCGAAAAACTGTCTAAGAGTCGACTGTTTTTTTTTTTAACTGCATTTTTTTTTTTGAGTTGGTAACACTCCTCATCAGATCTATCACACTGAAACAACGTCTATTTATTCATTTATTTGCTATTATATTACTTCTCTTTTTCCCGGTAAAGTCCGGCTTAAATATTTGTTTTCTTTGTTCTTTCCTCGCGCTGCCTGAGAAACACCTGTAATAAGCTTTTTCTTCCTCCCTGCCGTGATTGGTGTGGAGGCAACTGTGAGATGAGAACAGCGGGGAAATGGACGATGACAACATAGAGGCAAAAAAAAAAGAGAGAAAAGCAGAATAAGACAGAAAAGACCAAAAAGAGACAGAAAAAGAGAAAGACAAAAAAAGAGAAGACAGAAAAGAGAAAAAAAAAGAGGAAAAAGACAAAGAAAAAAAAAGAAAAAGAAAAGACAGAAAAAGAGAAAAACAAAGAAAAAGAGAGAAAAAGACAGACAAATAAAGAAAAAAGAGAAAAAAAGACAAAAGACAAAGAGACAGAAATAGACAGCAAAAGAGGACAGAAAAAGAGAAACAGAAAGACAGAAAAAAAGAAGACAAAGAGAAAAGACAAAAAAGACAAAAAGACAGACAAGAGAAGACAGAAAAAAGGAGAAACAAAGAGAAAAAGAGACAGGAAAAAGACAAAAAAGACAGAAATAGAGAAAAAAAAGAAAAAAAGACAGAAAAAGAAAAAAAGACAGAAAAAGAGAAAAAAGACAGAAAAAGACCAAAAGAGACAGAAAAAGACAGAAAAAAACAGAAAATGACAGAAAAAAAGACAGAAAATAAGACAAAAAGAGAAAGACAAAAAAAGATAGAAATAGAGGATAAAAAGGAAAAGAAAGACAGAAAAAGAGAAAAAAACACAGAAAAAGACAGCAAAAAGACAGGAAAACAAAAAAAAGACAGAAAAGACAAAAAAAAGAAAAAAGAACGAGAAAAAAAACAGCAAAAGAGAAAAAGACAGAGACAGACAAGTAAACGGTGACAGAGACAGACATAGACACAGACACACACAGAGAAGGAGGCAAACAGTTCAATGAAAACACATACAGCAAAAAAAAGAAGGAAAAAAACAAACCGAAAAAGCAGATACATATATAGACAGAAAAAGGAGGCGGACAAGTAAAAAGTGAGATAGACGCAGATAGATTACAGAACGGGAGGTAAAATGTAAGATGAAAAACATAGACAAATAACGAACAGATTAATATTGATAGGGATGGAGACAGACAAGTAAACAGAGACATTGATAGATACAGACAGACAAGGAGAGTAAATGTACGATGATAAACACATACAGACAGACAATAAAACAGATAAACATATAATTATAGACAGAGAGAGACAAGTAAACAGAGACATTGACAGATACAGACAGAGAAGGAGATTTAAATGTACGATGATAAACACATACAGACAATAAAACAGATAAACCGATAATTATAGACAGAGAGACAAGTAAACAGAGACATTGGCAGATACAGACACTGACAGACAAGGAGATTTTAATGTACGATGATAAACACATACAGACAGACAATAAAACAGATAATTATAGACAGGAACAGTGATAAACAAGTAAACAGTGAGATAAACAGATAAACAGGCGTAAAGACAGACCAAGAATCGGGTGTATATTGACGGGAACAAGAGATACACAGATATAAATTGAGACAGACATATTGATAGAGACAGAACAGGAGGTAGAGATGACATAGACAAAAAAAATCGGATACACATAAAAAAAGAACAAACAGTAACAGATAGTGAGATAGAGAAAGAGAAAAGTGAGAAAGAGTAAAACAGATACACACATAGACAGACGCGAAAACAGATATATAAACAGATACAAATAGATAAGGCGATAGACATTCAGACAGACAGACATATAGACATAACAGGAGGCCAAATGCACGATGACAGATAAACACACACACAGAACAACAGGTACACAGACAGAAACACAGACATATACAGTGAGACAGACAGAGAAACACAGACAAAACAGGAGGTAGAATATGCATTGACACACACAAATAGACAGACCAAAATAAATAAATAGACAGGAAGAGACATACAGATAAAGAGTAAGACAGATAGACAGACAGACAAATAAATACAGACAGAAACAGATACAGAAAAAAACACAGCAAGGTAAAAATTCAAGCAGACACTGACACACACACACACACACACACACACACACGGCGATCATACATTACAGGATAAGTTTGATAAATATGGATATGAAAGCAGAAATATATGAGCATGATTCTATTTTTGTAAGCTAAGATAGGTACATAAAACATCTAACACACACACACACACACACACACACACACACACACACACACACACACACACCTGCACTCACCTCTTAATAAGTTTTCGTGCAGGTAAAGTCGCCAGGTAGACGGAGATAAAACTTTGCAAACAGTAAGTCTAGTTTACAAGACGCAAACTAGTCCACTTCCTGTTACTGCTTGTTGTTATTTTGCGAACAAGTAAACACTGAAGAGAAAAAAATAAACATAAGAATAAAAAAGATAATAGCAAAGTTTACACCACCTAAGACAACGAAGATGAAGAAGAAAAAGACAAAGAAGACGAAGAAGAAGAAGAAAATGAAAAAGAAGAATACGAAGAAGAAGAAAGATGAAGAAGAAAAGGAAGAAGTAGAAGAAGAACAAGAAGAAGAAGAAAAAGAAAAAGACGAAGAAGAAAGAAGAAGAAGAAGACGAAGAAGAAAGAAGAAGAAAAAGTAAAGGAAAAAGAAAAAAAATATCGCATCGCCTTTTTCCGTCACTTCTCCAAACAAATAAAAAGTGCGTTCAAGTATAAAGTTTTTTGTGTGCAAGTTTGTGTTCGGTGATTCATTTTCGAAGTCACAAAAGTCATTAAATAAGTTTGAAGAGAGAGAGAGAGAGAGAGAGAGAGAGAGAGAGAGAGAAAGGCACGCACGTCCTATCTCTACGATGGCTTGGACCATACTGCTTCTCTCTCTCTCTCTCTCTCATTGATCTGATCCGTTTTTTCCTCTCAAACATTCTTATTAGCGACTCCAAAGTGATTCTTTCAGCAAAAAAGTAAATAAAAAAAGCGAAAAAAAAAACACACGCTAATGAATGTTTTGCTAATGACCTCCATGTATGATTATTATTATTATTATTATTATTATTATTATTATTATTATTATTATTATTATTATTATTATTACTTTCACATCACCAACACTACAATCACCACCACCATCACTATCACCACCATCACCACCTCTGTTACTACTACTACTACTACTACTGTGTGTTTGTGTGTGTGTGTGTGTGTGTGTGTGTGTGTGTACCTCGAGGGGCTTCATTAGATTAGCAAGCAAGCTGAACATGTACGGCAAAGATGATTGGTGTGTGTGTGTGTGTGTGTGTGTGTGTGTGTGTGTGTGTGTGTGTAGTTTCTTTCACAGTTAAATATTTTCCTTCCTAATTTTTCAGAGGTTTCCCGCTTCCCTTTCAAGTAATAGTAGTAGTAGTAGTAGTAGTAGTAGTAGTAGTAGTAGTGGAACCTTAATTGGGAATATTTAAAACTACCTTCCCTCACTTTTCATCTCCTTCCTTCCCCTCGAGTCTCCCCTTCCCCTCCCTTCCTCCCTTCCTTTACACTCTCTTATCTCCCCCTCCCCTTCCCCTTCCTCCCTTCCTTCACACTCTCTTATCTCCCCCTCCCCTTCCTTCCCCTCCTCTTCCTCCCTTCCTTTTTCGAATAAGTTTAACATTTACACCAATATCGAGTTCTTCTTCCCCTCATTTCCCTTTTCTCTCTCTCTCTCTCTCTCTCTCTCTCTCTCTCTCCTTCTTTACCTTTTTCTGTTCCTTTCCTTCTCTCTCTCTCTCTGATCTCTCTCCTCTTCATTCCTCTTCCTCCTCCTCCTCTTCTTTTCTCTTTCCTCCTCTTTTATGTCCCTTTTCTAGTCTTCCTTTTCCTCTCTTTCTATGATCTCTCTCTTCCTCCTCCTCCTCCTCCTCTTCCTTCCTCTTTCTTCCTCTTTTATGTCCCTTTCCTAGTCTTCCTTTCCCTCTTTTCCTCTGGTCTTTTCCCTCCTCATTCCTCCTCTTCCTTCCTCTTTTATGTCCCTTTCCTAGCCTTCCTCTCCCTCTTTTCCTCTAATCTTTTCCCTCCTCATTCCTCCTCCTCCTCTTCCTTCCTCTTTCCTCCTCTAATATACCCTCTCCTCATCCTCCTCTCCCTCTATCTCTTCCCCCTCTCCTCTCGCATTTTCAACCTCCCACATCAAAGGAGGGAGGTGAATTTTAATGGAAGAATCAAACAGCTTTCCATATATTGACTTAGCCGTATATATAAACACAGTAATACATGTTCCCTTATTTGTATTTGTATTTAAAGAAGGAGGAGATGAAGGTTTAGAGTTGGAAGAGATAGAAGAGATACATAGATGGATGGATAGCAATTGAAAGGGAAGAAAGAAGAAAGAAGGGGAGAAATAAATGACGGAGAAGGAAGAGGAGAGAAAGAGGGGGTCGGTAAGAGGCAGATAAAAGAGGAAGAGTAAAGGAGAAGATGATAAATAAGGTAGATCAAGGATTAAGAAAAGGAAAGACAAGAGAAAAAGAATGAAAAGGGGAGGTGCAAAGGAAGAGAGCGAAACGGGAATGAAAGAAAAATGAATAAAGATATGAAAGGATGAAGAGAAAATAGAGATGGAAGAGAATGGGAGGAGAAAAAGGAAAGGAGAGGAAAGGATAATGAAGAGGAAGATATGGAATGGAAATGAAAGAGGGAGATGAGAAGCAATAAGACAAATATATGCGAAGAAAGGATAAAGAAAATACGAAGGAGAGATAAGAGAAAATGAAAACAGAGAAAATTAAATAGAAGAAACAAAGATGAAAACACAGAAATAAGATAAAAGGGTAAATAAAGAAAAGAGCAAATAAGAGAGAGGTAAAGAAAAAGAAATGTAGAGGGCATTTAAATAGTAATAAAGAAAGAGAAAGAGTAAAGAAAAAGAAAATAGAGGAAAAATAAAAAAGAAGGAAAGAAAAAAAGGATGAAAACGAAGAGAAGGAAGGGAAGGAAAAGTGAATAAATAATGATAAAGAAAAGGAGAAGAAAAAAGCGAAGAGGAAGAGAGGGACGAAAGAAAGAAAGAGAGAGATGGAGAGGAAGGTTGTAAGAAGGAAAAGGGAAAATCCGAGAAGAAACAAAAATAAACAAAGTAGATGATAAAATAAAGGAGGAAGAGAAAAGAAGAAGAAATAAATAGTTGAGAGAAAGGATTAAAAGAGGAAAGGGAAGAAAAAAAGATGAAAAAGAAAAGGGGGAAGGGAAGAAAAAGGGAATAGAAAAAAAGGGGAAAGGAAAGGAGAAGAGAAAAGCGAAGAGGATGAAAGAAAGAAAGAGAGAGAGAGGGAGAGGAAGGTCGTAAGAAGGAAAAGGGAAAATCCGTGAAGAAAAAAGATAAGCAAAGTAGATAAGATAAAAGAGGGAGAGAAAAGGAGAAGAAAGGAAAGAGAAAAGAGGAAGGATGAAAAGAGGAAAGGCAATGAAAAATGATGAAAGCAAAAGAGGGAGGGGAAAGAAAGGGGATTAGAAAAATGATAAAGGAGGAGAGAAAAGCGAAGAGGAAGAGAGGGAAAGAAAAAGAGGAGAGGAAGATGGAGAAAAAGAACAGTGAATAAAAATATGAATAACAATGAAGAAACTATGTAATAAAGATGGAAATAATGAAAAATAAAGGAAATACAATAAAAAATAAGAAGAAAAAAAACAGAAAACAAAACACAAAAAAAGAAAACAAATAACTACCGAAAAAACACGAAAATAAAAAAAAGTAGAAGGAAAAATAAGCAAAACAAAGAATACCAAAAAATAATAAGAAAAAAAGAATGATAAAAAGGAGATTATACAGAGAGAAAGAAATCATGGTAGAAGAGAGAGAGAGAGAGAGAGAGAGAGAGAGAGAGAGAGAGAGAGAGAGAGAGAGAGAGAGAGAGAGAGAGAGAGAGAGATAATGAGATAAGTGCTCCAATCAAGAGGAAGAATGGTAAAAGAGGAAGAGGAAAGGAGAGGAAGAGGAAAGGAGAGGAAGGAAAGGAGGAAAGAGAAAAGGTAGACGAGGGGTAAAGAAGAGAAGGATAAACAGAAAAGGGAAAAAGATGAGAAAGGATAAATAAACAAAGAGAAAAAAAGAGGATGAAGAAGAACTGGAGGAATAAGAGGAGAAGAGGAGAGGAGAAGAAGAGAGATGAGAGGAGAAGAAGAAGGATTGGAAAAGGGCAGACAAGAAATAAAGGATGAAAAGGAAGCGAAAGAAGGAAAGAAAATGGAAATGGGAGAGAGAGGAAAGAAGAGGAAAAAGGACGAGGAGGAAAGAAAATGGAAGAGGGAGAGAAGGAAGAGAAGAGAAAAAAGGACGAGGAGGAAAGAAAATGGAAGAGGGAGAGAAGGAAGAGAAGAGGATAAAGACAAGGAGGAAAGAAAATGGAAGAAGGAGAGAAGGAAGAGAAGAGGATACAGACAAGGAGGAAAGAAAATGGAAGAGGGAGAGAAGGAAGAGAAGAGGATACAGACAAGGAGGAAAAAAATGGAAGAGGGAGAGAAGGAAGAGAAGAGAAAAAAGGACGAGGAGGAAAGAAAATGGAAGAGGGAGAGAAGGAAGAGAAGAGGATACAGACAAGGAGGAAAGAAAATGGAAGAGGGAGAGAAGGAAGAGAAGAGAAAAAAGGAGGAGGAAAGAAAATGGAAGAGGGAGAGAAGGAAGAGAAGAGAAAAAAGGACGAGGAGGAAAGAAAATGGAAGAGGGAGAGAAGGAAGAGAAGAGGAAAAAGACAAGGAGGAAAGAAAATAGAAGAGGGAGAGAAGAGAGAGAAGAGAAAAAAAGAAGAGGAGGAAAGAAAATGGAAGAGGGAGAGAAGGAAGAGAAGAGGATAAAGACAAGGAGGAAAGAAAATAGGAGAGGGAGAGAAGGAAGAGAAGAGGAAAAAGGACGAGGAGGAAAGAAAATGGAAGAGGGAGAGAAGGAAGAGAAAAGGAAAAAGGACGAGGAGGAAAGAAAATAGAAGAGGGAGAGAAGGAAGAGAAGAGGAAAAAGGACGAGGAGGAAAGAAAATGGAAGAAGGAGAGAAGGAAAAGAAGAGAAAAAAAGAGGAGGAAAGAAAATGGAAGAGGGAGAGAAGGAAGAGAAGATAGAGACAAGGAGGAAAGAAAATGGAAGAAAGAGAGAAGGAAGAGAAGAGAAAAAAAGGACGAGGAGGAAAGAAAATAGGAGAGGGAGAGAAGGAAGAGAAGAGAAAAAAGGAGGAGGAAAGAAAATGGAAGAGGGAGAGAAGGAAGAGAAGAGGAAAAAGACAAGGAGGAAAGAAAATGGAAGAGGGAGAGAAGGAAGAGAAGAGAAAAAAGGAGGAGGAGGAAAGAAAATGGAAGAGGGAGAGAAGGAAGAGAAGAAGATAAAGACAAGGAGGAAAGAAAATGGAAGGAGAGAAGGAAGAGAAGAGAAAAAAGGACGAGGAGGAAAACAAAATGGAAGAGGGAGAGAAGGAAGAGAAGAGGAAAAGGGAGGAAGAGGAAAGAAAATGGAAGAGGGGGAAAAGGGAGAGAAGAGAAAAAAAGGAGGAGGAAGAAAGAAAATAGAAGAGGTAGAAAAATAACGTGAAAAAAAATAATAGCAGAAAGAAGAAGGAATAAATGGAATAGAGGGGAATAGAGGAAAGATAGAAACAGGAAAGACAAAAAGGAATATATGAAGGTTAAAAATTGAAAAAAAGGAAAGCAGAGGAGAAGAAAAACAAAGAACAAAGAAAGGAATAGGAAAGAAAGGAAAAAAAGAGAAAGAAAAGAAGCTAGACAGTAAGAAAGCGATTGAGAGAGAGAGCGAGAGAGCGAGAGCGAGAGCAAGAGAGAGAGAGAGAGAGAGAGAGAGAGAGAGAGAGAGAGAGAGAGAGAGAGAATAAGGAAACCATCAACACACCCTTAAACAACACATTCCAGCTAATTAGGATAATGATGATGATGATGATGAAAATAGTACGCCAATATTCACTAAGTAACGAGGACCAGAGGGGAACACACACACACACACTAACACACACACACACACACACACACGAACAAACAAACAAACAAACACACACAACACACAGACAGACTTCAAAGCATAAACTTCCTCCGTGTGTGTGTGTGTGTGTGTGTGTTGAAGCTGAGCCCTAGAGTGTACAGAGCTTAGAGAGAGAGAGAGAGAGAGAGAGAGAGAGAGAGAGAGAGAGAGAGAGAGCAGAAAAACAAGGAAATACAATAACCACATATATTACTAAACTGACTTCCCCTACAACATTAGGGGGAGGAGGAGGAGGAGGAGGAGGAGAAAGAAGAAGAGGAGGAGGAGGAACAAGAGGATGAGGAGGAGGAGGAGGAGTAGGAGGAGGAAAAAGAAAAGAGGGTGAACAAGAGGAAGAGCAAAATAAACAAAAAGAGGAGGAGGAGGAGAAGGAAGAGGAACAAAGAGAGGAGGAAGAGGAGGAGGAGGAGGAGGAGGAGGAACGAGAAAAAGGAGAGGAGGAGAAGGAAGAGGAACAAAGGGATGAGGAAGAGAGGAGAGAGGAGAGAGCGAGAGAGAGAGAGAGAGAGAGAGAGAGAGAGATGTAAGAGGCATTGAGTGTAGGGAAGATAATTGAGAGTGTGTGTGTGTGTGTGTGTGTGTGTGTGTGGGTGTGTTCGTTCTTGTAAATTCCCTTCCTTATCGTCTAATCGTGCAGGAGACAAGTTTCTCTCTCTCTCTCTCTCTCTCTCTCTCTCTCTCTCCTTTTACTATAGTTCCCTAATCAAATACGCAAGGCTCCATTTTCCTTCACTGACGCCCGTTTTCTTTCGTTGTATATGTAACTCCCTCACTCATCCCATTTTCTTTATCAAAACACTATCTCTTAATTCAGTGTCCAGCTAAGTAATACGGGTTAGGAAAGTAAGATAATTCAACTAGCAAGCAACGCAATCTTATGAGCTCTTCCGAAACAACACCACAAGCACCAATTTTAAACGAGAGCATACTATTGTATTATATTTTGGCTCCTCTAATCACCCTAAGATGTTGTTAAGTAAGTTATAAGTAGTAAAGTAAGCAGTTTTAGACCCATGAAAGCGTGTTGTCAATCGCTTTCGGCTCCCACAACAAGGATTTCTATAGATCACAAAAGAGACTAGTCGGGTACTAATTGGTGTTTTTCACGTTCTTGGTGCAGACGCCTCGTTAAACTATCACTTAAACTACCCATGGATATATTAAAACAAACTCCATCAAAGCCTTATCTAATGTGTGTGTGTAAGCCCTGAAATGGAGACTATGGCACCACACTGAAGCCTCAACACACACCCACACAAGACCAATAACGATATAAACTGAATTGAATTGAAATATTTAGTTGTAAAATACAACAAAGGAGAATGGCTCGTCTTGCAGACAAACCCCTGACTAGGCTAAAAAACACGCCATTGTACAAAAATAAAAAGTTGAGGTTGGTTAATAGAAAAGTAATTGTTATGTAAATACTGACAATATTCCTGGGTAGGTACACCTGCAATTACCCAGATCACCACCTGCCAGCAAACTTTGGGTACTCTTTAATAATGGCAGCTACAAGGGAAGGCACATCACTTATACCCTGTGGACGGTAACAGGCTATGGCAGGACACTCAAAGATATAATGTTGTAGAGTGTGACCTGATGCAGCCACTATCATCTTGACCGTGGTTCTGCTTGTGTGCTTGTTGACTAGGGGGGGTACTAACTAGCAACACTTTGGGCCCTGGCTGTTATTGGTAGTGCTTGTGGCCTTGAGACTAAGGGCAGAACACGTGGGGGCAACACTCACATGGACGCTGTAGAGGTGGCGGCGGTGGCTTAAGAGGGTAGAGTCGCCCCTGTTGCCTTCTCTACCGCGGACGGAGTTACGCACACACGCATACACATAGTTACGCCGAGGCAGTTACTTGTTACGGTGTTTTCGCGGCACTTACACGATGACACACACACACACACACACACACACACACACCACCGTATTTCCACGATCACGGTCACGAAAGATGCAAACTAGACTTCCTTACGGGCGACGACGAGAGAAAACAATGCCTGGAAGTGTGAAATATGGAGCCGGGAGTTGAGAGGGAGCGTGGAGAAGGAGCGACAGACGGAAGGGGTTACAGGAGCAGGCAAATGAGGGAGGAAGAAAGGAACTCTACCCCCATTGGCTGACGCGATCACCTGACTCGGTACTGGCTCGTGATTGGTCAGTGGGTGAGTCTTGGCGGTGAGCGGTGTTCGGAGCGCCTGAAGCTTGACTGAGGCATCGCTGTTGTAGGAATCAGCTCGCAGGCTCAAAATGGCTCGCAGAGAGAGGTTCAGCTTGCTTACTTTTTCAATATTTCACTCATTGCTATCGTTTACTTGTCCTGTTTCGGCGCCAATACGTGGCACAAACATCAGAGCAACATTTTTAATCAAGAGAAGGCTTTACAACAAACGAATAGGGCAGATTTAAGAAATTTATACCCCACGTTGATGTTCACTCAGTTCTTGCTTGTTCGCTCTGTTGGTCTGGTGTGTTGTTCTCTTGCTGGCAATATCAACCATCACAAAGATCACAAATGGACAAACAAGAACAAAAACAGGCAAATTAGTATGTATTGCTTCTGTGTGTTCCCCTGTGCGCATGCGTGGTGGACAGCTGAGCGACTTTTTTTCTACGAGGAGGTATTTCTCGCAACACCAGACAACCTCTCTCCAGACTCACAGCTTGTATTCCTGTGTTGCCCTGGTGATAGTCTGACGAGGCCTCTGCACTATGGACGTGAAAAAGCAGTAACGAGAAACCGATTCCTCTCCTTCTCGGCCTTGGGGAATGATTGATGGGCGAAGTGAATGCGTTTGAGAATACCAACACACGAACCGAAACTGAAGCGTCTCGAACGGATGCTTCACTCCCCGACCTCACGACTCTGAGCACGCGTTACCGTTTTTTTTTTTTTTTTTTGTGTGTTAACTGGAACGAGATGATTTGTGATTGACTTAAAGATTTCGACACAAAGATAACAGAGCAAGATGATGATGAGTTTAAAATACGAGTGGACTCTCTCTCTCTCTCTCTCTCTCTCTCTCTCTCTCTCTCTTACGACTTTGCTAGATTCTTACCGCGAACATTAGCAAATTAAGGTAAGAGAGAGAGAGAGAGAGAGAGAGAGAGAGAGAGAGAGAGAGAGAGAGAGAGAGAGAGAGTGTACTAGCAAAACAAAAGACGCAGATGAGTAAATTAGCAAGACAAACAACGACAAAAAGAAATCTCTCTCGTCTTCCTCCTGCTCCTCCTCCTCCTCCTCTTCCTCCTCCTCCTCCTCCTGTTCTTCTTCCTCCTCCTTCTCTTCTTTACCCTCCTACACGCCATATACCAAACTTATCCTTTTTCATTCTTCTTCTTCCTCCTCCTCCTCCTCCTCCTCCTCTTCCTCTTCTCCTCTCTCGATCGCCCCACTTCTCTCTCTCTCTCTCTCTCTCTCTCTCTCTCTCTCTCTCTCTCTCTCTCTCTCTCTCTCTCTCTCTCTCTCTCTCTCTCTCTCTCTCTCTCTCTCTTTATGGACACACAAAGCATAAGTTAAGTGCCCCATTGAAGATGTTGCATTAAAAAGAGAGAGAGAGAGAGAAGAGTAAGTTGGCAGTTTAAGTGCACAAGTTTTTTTATGTAGGTTGAGTGTGTGAAAGTCATGTTCATTTGAGGTATCTCTCTCTCTCTCTCTCTCTCTCTCTCTCTCTCTCTCTCTCTCTCTCTCTCTCTCTCTCTCTCTCTCTCTCTCTCTCTCTCGATTTTTGTCTAACTAAATACTTTTTTCACAGTTTCTTCCTCTTTTAAAAACTTTGGTTTTCGAGATTTTTTTTTGTTTTAAAATCTTGATACAAATCTTCTTTTTCTCCCTTTCTTCTTCTTCCTTTTTTTCTTATTTTATCTTCTTTATATTATTATTATTAATGTTATTGTTATTATTATTATTATTATTATTATTATTATTATTATTATTATTATTATTATTATTATTATTATTATTATTTTATTATTTCTATTATTATCATTGTCTACTTCATTAAAGTATTGTCTACTATTTTCTCTTATATATTTTAAAAAATCTGCGAAACATTCAAGATCTTATTACGGTGGTTATTTTAAGTCTTTGTTCTCTCCTAAAGAAATAACGTCTATTTTCGTACTTCTTGTATCAGTTCAGTCTACTAAGTAATAGTTGATGGCTGTACTCCAAGCTATTCATTTTTTTTACAATACAGGAGACAGCTCAAGGGCACAAAAAAGTAAACAATAATAAAAAAAAGGCCGCTACTCGCTGCTCACAAAAAGAATCCAAAGAGGTGGCCGAAAGAGAGGTCAATTTCGGGAGGAGAGGTGTCCAGATACCCTCCTCTTGAAAGAGTTCAAGTCGTAGGCAGGAGGAAATACAAAAGAAGGAAGATTGTTTCAGAGTTTACCAGCGTGAGGGATGAAAGAGTGAAGATGCTGGTTAACTCTTGCATAAGGGGTTTGGACAGTATAGGGATGAGCATGAGTAGAAAGTCGCGTGCAGCGGGGCCGCGGGAGGGGGGGAGGCATGCAGTTAGCAAGTTCAGAAGAGCAGTCAGCGTGAAAATATCGATAGAAGATAGAAAGAGAGGCAACATGGCGGCGGAAATTAAGATGTAGAAGACTATCAGTTAGAGAAGAGCTGATGAGACGAAGAGCCTTAGACTCCACTCTGTCCAAGAAAACTGTGTAAGTGGAGCCCCCCCACACGTGAGATGCATACTCCATACGAGGGCGGACAAGGCCCCTGTATATGGATACTAGCTGTGCGGGGGAGAAGAACTGGCGGAGACGATACAGAACGCCCAACCTCGAGGAAGCTGATTTAGTGAGATGTGAAGTTTCCAGTTAAGATTTTGCGTTAAGGATAGACCGAGGATGTTTAGTGTTGAAGATGGTGACAGCTGAGTGTTGTCGAAGAATAGGGGATAGGTGTTTGGAAGATTGTGTCGAGTTGATAGGTGGAGAAATTGGGTTTTTGAGGCATTGAAGGACACAAGGTTCCTTTTACCCCAATCGGAAATGATAGTAAGGTCTGAGGTTAAGCGTTCTGCAGCCTCCAGCCTGGAGTCATATAATTCCTGTTGTGATGGTCTTCTGTTGAAAGAAGTTGAATAATGCAGAGTGGATTCATCAGCGTATGAGTGGATAGGACAGTTTGTTATGGAAAGAAGATCATTGATAAATAACAGGAAGAGAGTGGGCGATAGGACAGAGCCCTGTGGGACACCAATGTGGATAGGTTTATGAGAAGAACAGTGACCGTCTACCACAGCAGAGATAGAACGGCCGGAAAGGAAACTGGAGATAAAGGAACAGAGAGATTGATGTCTTGTAATTTTCAGGCCAGTTACTTTTGGTTAGGCCAATTTGCGCGATACTATTACGAAGAAAAAATATGCTGGAAGTGGCCATTAAAACCTGTAAAATGGTTCATAGGGAGTCACAAGATCACTAGATAAAGGGCGATAAAGGATGACTCTCTCTCTCTCTCTCTCTCTCTCTCTCTCTCTCTCTCTCTCTCTCTCTCTCTCTCTCTCTCTCTCTCTCTCTCTCTCTCTCTCTCTCTCTCTCTCTCTCTCTCTCTCTCTCTCTCTCTCTCTCTTTATGACTTCCACACTCTTACATCCCCCTCTCCCTCAGGTATTCTCTCTCTCTCTCTCTCTCTCTCTCTCTCTCTCTCTCTCTCTCTCTCTCTCTCTCTCTCTCTCTCTCTCTCTCTCTCTCTCTCTCTCTCTCTCTCTCTCTCTCTCTCTCTCTCTCTCTCATTCCTCAGGGTAATACCGTAATGGCTTTCTGCAACACACACACACACACACACACACACACACACACACACACACACACACACACACACACACACACGGTCGTTGCTCTTTTCGCTTGTCGGTGTACGCCAAAGGTTATAGTATATTGGCCTCTGTGTGTGTGTGTGTGTGTGTGTGTGTGTGTGTGTGTGTGTGTGTGTGTGTGTGTTATGGATTAAGGTTTTATATTCTTTGTGGTTCAGTTTTTTTTTCTTTTATTTTTTAGTGTTCGTTATTTTGTTTCGTTTTTTTTATTATCTTTGACGTGTTTTTTTTCTTTTTTTGTCTTTATTTATTCTCTGTTCCCTTCCTTCTTTCCTTTATTTCTTTGTTTCTTTGTTCTGTAATTTTTGTTTTATGATTTTCGTCTCTTATTTCAACCTTTGTTTTTATTTTACCTTTCCCTCTTCCTCCTCCTCCTCCTTCTCCTCCTCCTCCTCCTCCTTCATCTTTCTTCTTCTTTCTTTCATTGTTATCTAGGAAGGTTTCGCATTTTCTCTTTCCTCTCCTCCATCTCTCATCTTTCTTATTATGTTTTTTCCTCCTCCTCCTCCTCCTCCTACTCCTCCTCCTCCTCCTCCTCCATCTTCCCAATCTTCATCACTTCGTCATTTTCCTCCACCATCAATATATCTCAATCGCCTCCTCCTCCTCCTCCTCCTCCTCCTCCCCCTTCTCCGATAAATACAGTATCCACCAATCATACACTAACTTAGAAGGAGGAGGAGGAGGAGGAGGAGGAGGAGGAGGAGGGCTTGGAGGAGACACTCAGCAGGAAACAAGGATCTCCTTTTCTGGTCCTCTGGTCACGCATCCTTTGATCCTAAAATCCTATTGGTTCTTTTCCTCCTCTCCATCATAGGTAATCTTCCTCCCCTTTAATAGCTCGACCCGTGCTTTGTTCCTATTGGTATGTGTGTGTGTCTGTGTGTGTGTGTGTGTGTGTGTGTGTCTGTGTGTGTGTGTGTGTGTGTGTGTGTGTGTGTGTGTGTGTGTGTGTGTGTTTCCTCTGTAGTCTTTTGCTTTTCCTTCTCCCCCTCCTCTTTTCTCCTTTTCTTCCTCCTCCTCCTCCTCCTCCGCTTTTCGTTATTTTACTCCTCCTCCTCCTTCTCCTCCTCCTCTCTTTTCCCGTTCTTTTCCCTCATTCTCCTTTTTCTTAGTTTCTTCTTTATCTTTCTCTTCTATTTCCTTCTCCACTTTTTTTCCTTCATTTCCTCTTACTTCCCGTTTTATTTAATTTTCTCTTTTCACCTCCTTTTTCTTTCTTATCTTCTTGTGTGTTTGTGTATGTGTGTATGGGTGTGTGTGTATGTGTGTGTGTGTGTGTGTGTGTGTGTGTGTGTGTGTGTGTGTGTGTGTGTGTGTGTGTGTGTGTCCAAGGCCAAGGTATTAATAATAATAATAATAATAATAATAATAATAATAATAATAATAATAATAATAATAATAATAATAATAATAATAATAATAATAATAATAATAAATGAGAGTAGAGTAAAAAGGAAACAACACTACAGTAAGGATGTTGTTAATTGTTTTCCTTGAGCAATACCCTTTAAAACAACTTATAAACAAACAGCAAGAACAAAAACAACACCGATGACCTTTACGAGGAGATAAACAACAACAATTCCAATACTAACACAACAACAAAAACAACAACAAACAAACAAACAAACAAACAATATGGTGCCCAGAGTGGTCAATAACA
>NC_066550.1:7469394-7486894 GCF_024679095.1 Eriocheir sinensis | reverse complement strand
TCTCTCTCTCTCTCTCTCTCTCTCTCTCTCTCTCTCTCTCTCTCTCTCTCTCTCTCTCTCTCTCTCTCTCTCTCTCTCTCTCTCTCTCTCTCTCTCTCTCTCTCTCTCTTGTCTTATTCAAATCTTTCTCCCTGCTCTTCCTTCTCTTTCTCCCCTCCTTTCCTCCCTCCTCTTCTTCCCTCTTCCTCTTCCTCCTTCAGTACTCTTTATCTTGTTTTTTTCCTCCCTCCTCTTCTTCCCTCTTCCTCTTCCTCCTCGTTCTTGTTCTCTTCCTCCTCCTCCTTCTCCTCCAATTCATTTCTTTCCCTTCATTTCACATCCTCCGACTCCATTTCTCCTCCTCCTCCTCCTCCTTCTTCTCCCATTCTCCCTCACATGCGAAAGGAGACAAAAGATTTTCAAAAAAGAGAAAATTTAAGCGGCCCATAAATTTGACATCAGTGGCAGGAAAAATACTCGAAAAGATTATTAGAGATAAACTTGTTAAGTTTCTAGAAAACAATAATATAATCTCCGACACCCAACATGGCTTCAGAAACAAACGCTCCTGCCTAACGAATTTATTAGACTTCTTCCAAGGTATATATAAGAACTGGGATGCCCACATTCCCAGTGATGTTATATACCTGGACTTTCAGAAAGCCTTTGACAAGGTGCCGCACGAGCGACTCCTTAAGAAACTGCACTCGGCGGGCATCGGAGCCAATCTGATCGCGTGGATAAGAGATTGGCTCACCGACAGAAAACAACGAGTACTACTCAGCGGACAGCCTTCCGATTGGCTTCCAGTCACCAGTGGAGTGCCTCAAGGGTCAGTGCTGGGACCCATCCTCTTTATCATATATATCAATGACCTAGAATCAGGACTGAAATCCACAATATCGAAATTTGCAGATGACACCAAGGTGGGTGGAGATGCCCTCACAAAGACCGACTGCGAAATCATTCAGAAAGACCTCAATCACATTATCGAATGGTCGGAAAAATGACAAATGTCTTTTAATGTTGATAAATGCAAAGTCATGCACATTGGGTCCCAAAATAGTAACCATACATACATCATGAATGGGAGACCTCTGCAAGCGATGCAGGAGGAAAAGGATCTTGGAGTCACTATCAGCAGTGACCTGAAACACGCGAATCACTGTAAAAAAGCATACAACAAGGCCAACATTATGCTCGGGTTCATAGCGAGGAACTTCGAGTGTAAAACACCAGACGTGATGCTATCCTTGTATAATTCCATGGTAAGACCGCACCTCGAGTATGCAGTGCAGTTCTGGTCTCCCAATTACAGAAAGGACATTGCTCTACTGGAAAGGATTCAACGACGCGCCACAAAGATGATTCCAACCTTCAGGGCTCAACCGTACGAGGAACGACTCAAGCGACTCAATCTCTTTACATTGGAGAAAAGACGCCTACGAGGGGATATGATTCAAGTCTTCAAGTATCTAAAAAAAGTTCAATAACGTCGATTACTCCAAATTCTTTGAACTGCAAACCAACTCAAGAACATGAAATAACGGTTTACCCATTCAGTCGAGTCGATGTAACACAGACATTGGAAGGAGTTTCTTTTCAAACCGAGTCATCCACCACTGGAACAATCTTCCCTCAGAAGTAGTGAATGCGAATACCATCAACTCCTTCAAATATAGAATCGACCGTCACTTCGCTGCGTCGGGAGTAAACTGAATAACGAGGGGCTTCCATCTGCTCCTCAATATCGAGGTGCTTTCATCTGCTCATCAAGCCCCAAGTGGCGGTCGAGCAGATTAAAGCACCCAAGCGGGCGACCTCGTAATGAGCCAATAGGCTGTCTGTTGCCTGCATTTCCATGTTTCCATGTTTCCTTTCCTCCCCACATTTTTCTCTCCTTCCCTCCCTTTACTTCCACCTCCTTTGCTCCTCCTCCCTTTAACCCTCCTTACTTCTCTTCCTCCTTTTTCATTTTTTTCTATCTTCCTCCTTCCTCCCTCCTTCACCACCATTCCTTCCCTTCCTTCTCCTTCTTGTTTTTTTCGAGCTCTTCCTCTTCTTTGCCCTTTTCTTGATTCTTCTTCCTTCCTCCCTCCAACCTTTCCTCTTCTATCTCTTTCTCCTCCCCCCCCCCCCCCCCTCCTCCTGCTTTCCCTCTATCTCACCCTCTATCTCTCCTACCCTCAACCCCCTCCCACCCTTAGCTCTCCCCTTGTTCTTCTACCTCCCCTTTCTTCAACCTCTACGAAAGCACTATTGCGTGTGTGTGTGTGTGTGTGTGTGTGTGTGTGTGTGTGTGTGTGTGTTTTACAGCAGACAGTTCAAAAAGCTTAGTAATAAAAAAAGCCCGCTACTCGCTGCTCCTAAAAAGAATCCAAAGAGGTGGCCGAAAGATAGGTCAGTGTGTGTGTGTGTGTGTGTGTGTGTGTGTGTGTGTGTGTGTGTGTGTGTGTGTGTGTGTGTGTGTGTGTGTGTGTGTGTGTAGGCCCCCCCGAAAGGATTGAACACATGGGCTCAAATCACGGCTCATATTAACATCAGTGTAGTCGTCGGTCATTAAGGAGGGTCGTATATGCATCTTCAATTTTCGGCTGCCTTTCATATCTTCCACAATCATCATTATCTTCATTAGCCTCAACGTTATCCTTTTCCCTTTACCTCCTCTTCTTTCCTCATCACCGCCGCCACGACCTCCTCCTCCCTTCCTCCTTTTCTCTCCTTTCCTTCACGCTGTCCTCCCTCAACACCTCGCCACAGGGTTCCCTCGATCGGATTATACAGTGGTCTGACGAGCGGCAAATGTCCTTAACCTTGGCAGTGTAAAATCATGCTCTATGGGGTCAGAAACAGTACCCACGCATACACTAGGAAAGGGACAAAAACTGACAGAAACGGACAGAAAAGAAAAGAAATGAACGACACAACGGACAGCAAGGGACAGAAACTAACAGAAAGGGACAGAAAAGAACAGAAATGGAAGAACAAACGGAGAGAAAGGGACAGAAACTAACAGAAACGGACAGAAAAGAACAGAAATGAACGACACAACGGACAGCAAGGGACAGAAACTAACAGAAAGGGACAGAAAAGAACAGAAATGAAAGAACAAACGGACAGAAAGGGACAAAAACTAACAGAAACGGACAGAAAAGAACATAAATGAGAGACAAAACGGACAGAAGTGGACAGTAACGGACATAAAGTAATACAGGGACGGGAGGCACAGAAGGAAACCGATCTCTGGGTCCCTATCAGCAGTGACCTGGAACACGATGACCTCTGTAAGTCTCCCTGCATAAGGCTGACACTATGACCTTCCTTTCTTTTTTTCATGTTTCTTTTTATTTATTATTTTTTTATTAATCTTTTCTGTTGATCTAGGTATTTGTTCTTTTTTGTTTCTTACCGTTCGTTTTTTTCTTCTGTTTTGGGTACATTTTTTTTATCTATTCCATGCCTTCCCCCCCTTCCTCCTATATCTTCCTTCCTCTCCTCCCTTTTCTTCTTCCTTCCTCCTCCTCTTCCTCTTCCTCCTTTTTTTCATGTTTCTTTCTATCCAATGCCTTCCTTCCCTTCCTCCTATATCTTCCTTCCTCTCCTCCCTTTTCTTCTTCCTTCCTCCTCCTCCTCCTCCTCCTCTTATTTCACCTCTTCCCCCTCCTTACTCATCACCCTCCCTTCCATTCCTCCTATTTATTTTTCTTGATCTTCTCCCTACCTCCTCCTCCTCCTCTTCCTCTTTCCCTTTTTCCTCCTCCTCGTCACTCTTCTTCTCTTATTCCATCTCTTCCTCCTCCTTCCTCTTGTCTCCTTTCCTTTACTCCTATTCCTTTTTATTCCTTTTCCCCTTACCTCCTCTTCCTTCCTCACCACCACCACCACGACCTCCTCCTCCTCCTCCCCCTCCTCCTCCTCCTCCTCCTCCTCCTAACATTCCCATTTCGGCTTTTCCTGATTTGCCTCATTACGTTGAATGTCACTGTCTGTCTGTCTGTGTGTGTGTGTGTGTGTGTGTGTGTCTGTCTGGATGTCTGTGTCTCTATGTCTGTCTGTCTATCTATGTACATGTCTGTCTGTCTGTCTGTCTATCTATGTACATGTCTGTCTGTCTGTCTGTCTATCTATGTACATGTCTGTCTGTCTGTCTGTCTATCTATGTACATGTCTGTCTGTGTGTTTGTCTGGATACATTTCTACGCCTGTCTGTCTGTCTCTTTGTCCCACGGTACGACACAAACACAAGTGAAGACAGAAACGGATGAAAAGAAACATAACATAAACTAACAGACACGGACGGAAATGAACAGAAACTGACTAAAAAACAGAGAGTAACAGAAAAAAATGGGATGTAGACGGGAAGAAACGGATCAAAAAATGTACCAAAAAACAAAACAAAAAAAAAGAACGGTAGACAAACAAACAAAAGAACAAACACAAAGATCAACAGAGATAAATAAAAATAATCAAGAAACAAAAAAAGAATGGACAGAAGCAGACAGGAAAAGAACAGACTCACAGAAATCAACAGAAAAATAATTAAAAAAAAATCACAGACAGAGAAATTTAAAATAAAGACCAGAAACTCACATAAATAACAAAAAATAAATAACAACGAAAAGAACAGAAACAGACAGACAGACACGGACACAAATGGAAGAAGAAACGGACAGAAATGGATAGAAACGGACAGAAAGGGACAGAAACTAACAGAAAGGGACAGAAAAGAACAAAAATGGAAGAATAAACGGACAGAAAGGGACAGAAACTAACAGAAAGGGACAAGAAATAACAGAAATGGAAGAAGAAACGGACAGAAAGGAACAGAAACTAACAGAAAGGGACAAAAAATAACAGAAATGGAAGAACAAACGGACAGAAAAGAACAGCAACTAACAGAAAGGGACAAAAAATAACAGAAATGGAAGAACAAACGGACAGAAAGGGACAGAAACTAACAGAAAGGGACAAAAAATAACAGAAATGGAAGAACAAACGAACAGAAAGGGACAGAAACTAACAGAAAGGGACAAAAAATAACAGAAATGGAAGAACAAACGGACAGAAAAGAACAGCAACTAACAGAAAGGGACAAAAAATAACAGAAATGGAAGAACAAACGAACAGAAAGGGACAGAAACTAACAGAAAGGGACAAAAAATAACAGAAAGGGAAGAACAAACGGACAGAAAGGAACAGAAACAAACAGAAAGGGACAAAAACTAACAGAAACGGACAGAAAAGAAGAAATAGAAAAAACAAACGGACAGAAACTAACAAAAAGGGAGAGAAAAAAACATAAATGGAAAAACAAACGGACAGAAATGGACAGAAAAGGACAGCAAGGAACAGACAGAAAGGGACATAAAAGGACAAAAACTACCAAAACGGACTAAAAAAAAACAAAGAAAACGACAGAAAAAGACAAATAAAGACAGAACAGACATCCAGCAATACTATGAGTCACCTTTATTAGCCCCATTACCTGTCTACCTGTCCATTAGTCTGTTCATTTACCTGTCTGATTACCACCGAGACGGAATGCGATAAAGGTGAAGGGACGTGCCCGAGAGAGAGAGAGAGAGAGAGAGAGAGAGAGAGTCTGACATTTTGCTCTCTCTCTCTCTCTCTCTCTCTCTCTCTCGTAAATAGCCTACTAACCATGGAAAGCAGAATACTCCTCCTCCTCCTCCTCCTCCTCCTCCTCCTCCTCCTCCTCCTCCTCCTCCTCCTCCTCCTCCTCCCCTCTTTCGTACACCCTGATTCCCTTTCCTTAATACCTCTGAACAATCCTCTTTCCTCTCTCTCTTCCTCTTTCCTCTTCTTCTCCCCTTCCTCTTCCTCCTCTTCCCCTCCCTCCTCCTCCCCCCTTTTCCCTTCATTTCCCTTCAAGCCTTTCAAAGACTATTGCGAACCTTGTCTGTCTGTCTGTCTGTCTGTCTGTTTGTGGCTGGGGGAACAATCTGTGCGTGTGTGTGTGTGTGTGTGTGTGTGTGTGTGTGTGTGTGTGTGTGTGTGTGTGTGTGTGTGTGTGTGTGTGTGTGTGTGTGTGTGTGTGTGTGTGTGTGTGTGTGTGTGTGTGTGTGTGTGTGTGTGTGTGTGTGTGTGTTAATTATGTGTGTGTGTGTGTGTGTGTGTGTGTGTGTGTGTGTGTGTGTGTGTGTGTGTGTGTGTGTGTGTGTGTGTCTGTAATCAGTGTACTCGTCACCTGCCTTCACACACACACACACGACGGAAGATTTTATGAGCAAAGTTGAAAATACAGTTCCTAAGGGTGCATCTCTCTCTCTCTCTCTCTCTCTCTCTCTCTCTCTCTCTCTCTCTCTCTCTCTCTCTCTCTCAAAAAAAAAAAACTTCGTCTCTCTGGACAACTTCATTACAACTTCAAGGGCGAGGGTGTAATTTTTTCTTTTCTTCTTGCTTTCTTTTTTTCAGTTGTTTTCTTATTTTTCTTCTCTTTTTCACCTCTTTCCTTCCTTCTTTCTTTACTTGTACCGCTCTCATTCCTAGTCTTCTTATAACTTTGCTTTAGTCTTTTTCTTCTTTCTTTCTCTCTTCTTAAATATCTTCCTCATTCTCTTCTTCTGTTGCTTTTTTTCCTCCCTCCCTCCTTCACACAATTGCATTCTTTCCTTAAATATCTTCCTCATTCTCTTCTTCTGTTGCTTCTTTTCCTCCCTCCCTCCTACACACAATTGCATTCTTTCCTTAAATATCTTCCTCATTCTCTTCTTCTGTTGCTTCTTTTCCTCCAAATATCTTCCTCATTCTCTTCTTCTGTTGCTTCTTTTCCTCCCTCCCTCCTACACACAACTGCATTCTTTCCTTAAATATCTTCCTCATTCTCTTCTTCTGTTGCTTTTTTTCCTCCTTCCTTCCTTTCTTCCTTTTCCCTCTTCCCTCCTACACACAAATGCATTCTTTCCTTATCCTTCTGCTTTCCTTTTTCCTCTTTTTTTCTATCATGTTTTCCCCCTTATCCTTTCACTTCCCTTCACTTACCCCATCTTCCTCCTCCTCCTCCTCTTCTTCCATTTCTTTCTTTTGTTCTATCTCCCATTCCTTCTTTTTCTTTACTTTCCACTTTTTGTTGCTCTTTTTCTCTCTCCTTCTTTGTCTCTTTCTCTTTTCTTCTTCCTCATCGTCTTTTCACTCCTCCTCCCCCTCCTCCTCCTCCTCCATTCATTCTTTATATTCCTTTTTACCCTTTGTTTATCTTTGCTGTTATTGTTGTTGCATTTCTTATATTATCTTTTCAATTTCTTCCTTCCTTCCTTCCATCCATCAACCTTCCCTTATTTTTTTCTTCCTCCCCTCCTCCTTCTCCTCCTCTTCCTCTATCATTCCCTTCTTTCATGTATTTCCTCCTTCACTCTCTTCTTATCATTTATTACCTTCATTTACCTCTCCCATTTCTCTTCCTCTCCTCCTCCTCCTCCTTCATTGCCTCCTTTCCTTCTTTCATTCCCCTCCTTCCTTCCTTCCTTCATATCTCTCTCTCTCTCTCTCTCTCTCTCTCTCTCTCTCTCTCTCTCTCTCTCTCTCTCTCTCTCTCTCTCTCTCTCTCTCTCTCTCTCTCTCTCTCTCTCTCTCTCTCTCTCTCTCTCTCTCTCTCTCTCTCTCTCTCTCTCTCTCTCTCTCTCTCTCTCTCTCTCTCTCTCTCTCTCTCTCTCTCTCTCTCTCTCTCTCTCTCTCTCTCTCTCTCTCTCTCTCTCTGGTCCAGTGTAACACGATTGACTCCTTCAAAAATAAGCTCGACCGTCACTTCCTTCAACTTAATATCAACTAGAGTAGAAATGCAACGTTTTGGAGTCTTCTGATTAATGTAAAATCACTTAGGTTTAAGGACAGACCACCAAGTCTGGACCATGGGGTCTAATGGTCTGATTTTCTATGTATATCTCTCTCTCTCTCTCTCTCTCTATCTCTATCTCTCTCTCTCTCTCTCTCTCTCTCTCTCTCTCTCTCTCTCTCTCTCTCTCTCTCTCTCTCTCTCTCTCTCTCTCTCTCTCTCTCTCTCTCTCTCTCTCTCTCTCTCTCTCTCTCTCTCTCTCTCTCTCTCTCTCTCTCTCCTCATTTATCCCCTCCCTCTCCCTCTCCCATTTTTCTTCCTTTCCTCCTTCTCCTCCTCCATTGTTATCTCTCCTTTCGTTCCTTCCCTTTTACTATAATTTCTTCCCTCCCTCCACTTCTCCCATTTCTCTTTTCCTTCCTTCCTCCTTCTCCTCCATTTCTTCCTTCCCTTCCTCTTCCTCATTTATTTCCTTTTTACATCTCTTCCAATTCTCTTTTAATTTCCTCCTCCTCCTCTTCCTCCTCTTCCATTCATTCCATTTATTATTTCCTTCCTTATATTCCTTAATCCCAATCAGCTGACTTTATTTCCTCTATCTTCTGTTCTTTTCTTCCTCTTATATTTTTTTCTTTTTTTAATCTTTTTTGTCATCTATCTCTTTTTTTTTCCTCTCGCCTAACTTGTCTTATTTTCCTTTCGGCTAATTCGCTTTCAAAATTCTCGGTTTTAAAAAGAAGGCGAAAGATTTTGTTGCTGATGATGATGTTGATGACGTGATTATCTTCTTTGTCTTTCTTTATTTTCTTTTTCTTTCTTTCTTTCTATGTTTCTTTTTTCTTTTTCTTTTTGTCGGTGTTTATCTGTTTTTATCGTTTTTTTCTGTTAATTTTCATCTCTCTCTCTCTCTCTCTCTCTCTCTCTCTCTCTCTCTCTCTCTCTCTCTCTCTCTCTCTCTCTCTCTCTCTCTCTCTCTCTCTCTCTCTCTCTCTCTCTCTCTCTCTCAACACGTTTCAATACTACTACTACTATTACTTCTACTACTACTACTACTACTACTACTTTCACTACCACTACAACAATTACCACTCTTACTACTACTATACTTCTACTACTGTTACTACTACTACTTCTACTATACTACTACTACTGCTACTACTCTTACTACAATATTCTAGGCTGTTTTCCATAATGCTTCGTATCCTCTTCCTTTAAAGGTTCTGAATCGCTTTGAGTTCCATAATTAGCGTCCTTTTCCTCTTGTTTTTTTCGTTGGGCTCAATTTTTTCGGTTTCAATAAGCTTTTTTGTCTAATTAAGCAAATAAAAGAGTAGGCGATAAAATGAAGGAACTCTTGAAGGAAAATGGGACGAGGCGGGTCATTGGTGAGCGTATTTTTCTTTCTTTTTTCATTTCCTTTCTTTCTCATCCTCCTTACTTTTTTCCAACGTTTCCCCTATTGCTTTCTTTTCCTTTTTCTTTCTTCCTTCCCTCCTTCCTCCCTCCCTTTTAGTTAATGCTGCCTCTATTCCTGCTCTCTTTCCTTCCTTCCTTCCTTCCTTCCTTCCTTCCTTCCTTCCTCCCTCCCTTCCTCTCTCATTTCTTCCTTTTCTATATATTTTTTTTATTTGATTATCACGTTAATTCAATTTGTCAGTCAGTTCCAGTTTGTTAATAAGGGTTGGCAGTGATCCACAGACTTAACTTATTTGGACCTGCAACGTTTCCTTTCTTTTATGTTTCTTTACGCTACGAAAAACATTAACGGCGACAACAACAACAACAAATACGGTGGCTGAATGGTTAGCGTGCTGGCGCCGAGCCTAGGAGGACGGGGGTTCGCCTCCCGCCGGGCGCGAACAGCTAGGAATTTTTAGTCACCGCCGAGTGGCTTAAGACTTCCCACATGCTGTCCTGTAGTGCAGACCGCCTATCAACCCGGACTCTAGATTCTCTCTCCAAAAGAGATCAAAGATGAGCTCCGGGGGGCTACATGAGCATTTTCATTTTTATTTTTATTTATTTACTGCTTTTTAGGTGCAGCTTGTAACGCCAGTAAGGAGAAAAAAATAGAAGGAAAGCAATAACAATAACAACAATAGCAAAATGGAAGAAGAGGAGGAGGTAAAAAAAAACGAAAAAAAAACGACAACAACAACAACAACAAAAAGAGAAAGAGGAGAAAATGGAGGGAGGGAGGGAGGGAGGGAGGAAAGAAGAAAGGAAGGAAGAAACGTAAAGAAGGAATGGAGGAGGAGCTTGAAAGAAGAAAGGAAGGTAAAGAGAAAAGAAGAAACGGGGGAAAAATTGAAGGAATAGAGGAAACATGGAAACATGGAAACGCAGGCAACAGAAAGCCTATTGGCTCATTACGAGGTTGCCCGCTTTGGTGATTTAATCTGCTCCACAGCCTGGGGCCTGGGGAGCAGATGAAAGCACCTCGACATTGAGGAGCAGATGAAAGCGCCTCGATATTGAGGAGCAGATGAAAGCAACTCAATATTCAGTTTACTCCCGACGCAGCGAAGTGACGGTCGATTCTGTATTTGAAGGAGTTGATAGTATTCGCATTTACTACTTCTGAAGGAAGATTTTTCCAGTGACGGATGACTCGGTTTGAAAATAAACTCCTTCCGATGTCTGTGTTACATCGACTAGACTGAATGGGTAAACCGTTATTTCTAGTTCTTAAGTTGGTTTGCAATTCAAAGAAATTGGAGTAATCGACGTTATTGAATTTTTTCAGATACTTGAAGACTTGAATCATATCTCCTCGTAGGCGTCTTTTCTCTAATGTAAAGAGATTGAGTCGCTTGAATCACTCCTCGTACGGTTGAGCCCTTAAGTTTGAAATCATTTTCGTGGCTCGTCGTTGAATCCTTTCCAGTAAATCAATGTCCTTTCTGTAATTAGGAGACCCGAACTGTACTACATACTCGAGATGCGGTCTTACCATGGAATTTTACAAGGATAGCATCACGTCTAGCGTTTTACACTCGAAGTTCCTCGCTATGAGCCCGAGGGTAGTGTTGGCTCAGTTATATGCTTTTTTACAGTGATTCGCCTGTTTCAGGTCACTGCTGATAGTGACCCCAAGATCCATATCCTCCTGCATCGCCTACAGAGGTTTCCCATTCATGATGTATGTGTGGTTACTATTTCTAGACCCTATGTGCATGACTTTGCATTTCTCAACATTAAAGGACATTTGCCAATTTTCCGACCATTTGATGTGACTGAGGTCTTTCTGAATAATTTCGCAGTCGGTCTTTGTGAGGGCCATTCCACCCACCTTGGTGTCATCAGCAAATTTCGTTATTGTTGATTTCAATCCTGATTTTAGGTCGTTAATATATATGGTAAAGAGAATGGCTCCCAGTACTGACTCTTGAGGCACTCCACTAGTGACTGGAAGCCAGTCGGAAGGCTGTCCGTTGAGTAGCACTCGTTGTTTTCTGTCGGTGAGCCAATCTCTTATCCACGCGATCAAATTGGCTCCAATGCCCGCCGAGTGCAGTTTCTTAAGGAGTCGCTCGTGCGGTACCTTGTCGAAGGCTTTCTGAAAGTCCAGGTATATAACATCACTGGGGATGTGGGCATCCCAGTTCTTATATATACCTTGGAAGAAGTCTAATAAATTCGTTAGGCAGGAGCGCTTGTTTCTGAAGCCATGCTGGGTGTCGGAGATTACATTATTGTCTTCTAGAAACTTAACGAGTTTGTCTCTAATAATCTTTTCGAGTATTTTTCCTGCCACTGATGTCAAACTTATGGGCTTGTAGTTTAATGCAACGCTTTTGTCTCCTTTTTTGAAAATTGGTGTTACGTTCGCCATCTTCCAGTCTTCCGGGATCTTTTTCAATTGAACAAACTGGTTGAATATGTTAGTGAGTGGCTGAAGTATTTGTTGTTTAAGCTCTTTTAATAACCGCGGGGACAAACCGTCAGGTCCTGTTGACTTGTTCGTGTCGAGTTTATCCAAATACTCTTTCACTTCTTGGTCGCATATTGAGTCAATTTTCAGGGGCGTGATTCCCCTCGGCGGGTCAGGGTTCTCGGGCATGGTTTCGATGTTCTCGACTGTGAATACGGATGCGAAGTTACTGTTGAGGATTCTGGCCATCTGTTTACTGTCCTGAGTTGCAGCTCCAGTCTCGTCTGTCAGGGGACCAATATTGGATTTTACTTTCTTTTTCGATCTGATGTATATGAAGAATTTTTTTGAGTTTGTCTTGATGTCACGCGCTATTTGTTTTTCGTAGTTGCGTTTACTACTCCGAATAAGGGTGCGACAAGCTCTGAGGCTGTTGTGGTACTGAGTACGGGCTTCGGCCGTGTCATTCTCTTTCATTAGGTTATAATTCCTTTTTTTTAAGTTTACCGCCCCTTTTATTTCTCTGGTCATCCACGGTGGATCTACGGCACCATTTACTCGCCTGGGTTTCGTCGGCACTGTAGCCTTTTCTACTCCCAAAAGCTTATCTTTGAAGTTGTTCCACACGTTGTCGATTGTATTGTCGGTTAGGTGAAGTTGGTCCCAGGTCGCAGAGGGAAGCAGCTCACGGGCTAGGTTGAAATTTGCTTTTTTGTAGTCTGGTATCACTGACGGATTGTCTACGAGTTTGTGACTTATGTTGACATTGAAACGGATTAGGTGGTGATCGCAACCGTTAAATTTTTCCACAAATTCACAGTCGCGAATGAGGTCGGGGTCGCTTACTAATACCAGATCCAGTAGATTGTTTTCTCTTGTTGGTTGAGTTACAACTTGAGTGAGGAATGAATCCTCCACCATTTCTATAAGCCTGTTACCCTCTTGATCTCCAGTCAATTGTCCCCAGTCAATGTTAGGGCAATTAAAGTCCCCAATTATTATTGCTTGTTTACTTTGTGTTAAAGAGTGAAGCTCTTCGTACAGGGCAGTGTCATCGGCTGCTTGTTGTTTTGGAGGCCTGTATACGGTCGCAAGTGTTAGTTTCTTATTATTAGCAGTTATTTCCACATAGACGGAGTCGTAATTCTCTGCGTCCTGTTTGTCTATTTTTATGGCAGGGAGCGTACTTTTTACGTAGCAAATGGAAAGAAGGGAAAATAAATAAATGTATAAAGGAAACAAGGGAAGGAATGAAGGGAGAGAAAGAAGGAAGGAAGGAAGAAGGAATCTATATAGGGTTTACTGAAAGGAAGGAAGTAAGGAGTAAAAAGGAATGGAAGGAGAGTTAAAGAAAGGAAGGGAAGGAGAAAAAGAAAATAAGGAAGAAATGGAGGGAGAGTCAAATGAAAGGAAAAAGAAAAAAAAAAGATATGAATTTTGGAAGGGTCGGAAGGAAGGAAGGAAGGAAGGAAGGAAAAGGGAAGGAGAAAAGAAAAACAGTTAAAGGTAAAGAGAAAGTGAAGAGAGAGAGAGTGAGAGAGAGAAGGTTTTCTTCTCTCTCTCTCTCCTCCTCCTCTCTCTCTCTCTCTCTCTCTCTCTCTCTCTCTCTCTCTCTCTCTCTCTCTCTCTCTGTCTTTTTGTCTTTGTTTGTTGTAAGTAAATATTTCTTTCTCTCTCTCTCTCTCTCTCTCTCTCTCTCTCTCTCTCTCTCTCTCTCTCTCTCTCTCTCTCTCTCTCTCTCTCTCTCTCTCTCTCTCTCTCTCTCTCTCTCTCCCCTCCTCTCGTTATCAAAGTTTCTCCTTCTCCTTCGTTTCCCTGCCTCCATTCTCTCCTCTTTTCTTTCTTCCTATCTTCGTTCTTTAAATTTCTCTTTCCCAACAATTGTTTCTGCGATTCGTCTTGTTTTCCATTTTATTTATTTTAACTTTCCTTTTATATATTTCGAGTTTGTTTTCGACAGTCCAACTTGTGTTATTTTCTTGCGTTTTCTTATTTTCTTTCTTGTTATTTCCTCTATCGTCGTCCGTGCTACAGAAATAATAATAGCAATAGGCCAAAGAAAGGAGAGAGAGAGAGAGAGAGAGAGAGAGAGAGAGAGAGAGAGAGAGAGAGAGAGAGAGAGAGAGAGAGAGAGAGAGAGAGAGAGAGAGAGAGAGAGAGAGAGAGAGAGAGAGAAAGGGGGGAGGGGCGCAATATATTTTTTCACATACTTCCATTCTTTTTTCCACATGATTGATTATCGAAACAAAATGATACGCTTTTATTTTCATTTTTTCCCGCCATTGTTTCTTCCCCAAAAGCCTCCCAGCGGTGTAATTAATCTACCTGGGCAATTAATCTACCGGTGTAAAGGTGAGGTTTACCCGTTTTGTACACATGTAAAGGATTTTTTTCACTTTGTATATATTTTTTTCTCCACCGCTGCATTTTTGTGGCTGTGGTTTGGTTAAATTCATATACTGACTCTTTGTGTGTGTGTGTGTGTGTGTGTGTGTGTGTGTGTGTGGAGAGAGAGAGAGAGAGAGAGAGAATATGAAGCCAAACCTTATTTTTTTTGTTTGTTTCCTATTGATAAAAAAAAGAACATAGAATTCCTTTGACTGGAGGAGGAGGAGGAGGAGGAGGAGGAGGAGGAGGAGGAGACCCATCGAAAGAATCCCAGGTATCTTTAATTAATAAACGTGAGGGAGGAAGAGGAGGAGGAAGTACAAGAAGGAGAAGAAGAAGAAGAAAAAGAAGAAGAAAAAGAAGACAACAACAACAACGACGACGAAGACGACGGAAGAAAGGAAAATTAAGTAAAAGATGAAAAAAAGAAAAGATGGTGATAACGATAATGAAATAAAAGAAGGAAACCAGAACAGAATGAAAAAAAATGAAAAATTGTAAAGGAATAGGAAAGGGAACAAAAAAAACGATCAAAGAACAATCAGAAAAATAAAATAAAAGGAAAAAAAAAGAGGAGAAAAAGGAAGACGAAAGAAAAAAACGAATAACGAGGAAATGAAGAAGAACAATAACAAGATAAAATAAATACAGAGAAAAAAAAAACATTGAAAAACTAAGAGAAGGAAGAGAAGGATGATGAGGAAGAGGAGGAGGAAAAGGGGGAGAAGCAGGAGGAGGGATGTAACGAGAACTACAAGAAACAGAAGCAGCAGCAGGAGGAGGAGGAGGAGGAGGAGGAGGAGAGGAAAAAAGATAGGAAGGTAGATAGGCAGGCAGAGAAGGGAAGTAACAAAGAAGGTATTTATCAGGTGAACGGAAAAAGTAAAAGAAGAGTAAAAAGAAATAACTGAATAGGTAGGCGAGAGGAGAATGAGACGGAGAGGATAAGTGCATGGCTTAGACAGATAGATAGACAGATAAATAGACAGATAGATAGAAAGAGAGAAAGAGCTTAGTGGATTGTCTAGTCACATTTTACATTACATTAAACTCTACCTAACAGTGCTTTAAAAGGAGAAGGAATTGAGGTAGAAGGAGGGAAAGGGATGGGAGGGAACCGGCGGGAAGGGAGAGATATGGGAGTAAGACGGAAATAGAGGGAAGGGAGGGAAAGATAAAGAAGGGCGACGAAGGGAAGGGAGGGAGAAGAGAATAAGAGAGAGGAAGAAGAAGGGAAGGGAGGGAGAAGAGAATAAGAGAGAGGAAACAGAAGGGAACGGAGGAGAAGAGAATAATAGAGAGGAAGGAGAAGGGAAGGTAGTGAGAAGAGAATAAGAGAGAGGAATGAGAAGGGAAGTAAGGGAGAAGAGAATAAGAGAGAGGGAAGCGAGAGGAAAGGGAGGGATAAGAGAATAAGAGAGAGGAAGGAGAAGGGAAGGGAGGGAGAAGAGAATAAGAGAGAGGAAGGAGAAGGGAAGGGAGGGAGAAGAGAATAAGAGAGAGGAAGGAGAAGGGAAGGGAGGGAGAAGAGAATAAGAGAGAGGAAGGAGAAGGGAAGGGAGGGAGAAGAGAATAATAGACAGAAAGGAGAAGGGAAGGGAGGGAGAAGAGAATAAGAGAGAGGAAGGAGAAGGGAAGGGAGGGAGAAGAGAATAAGAGAGAGGAAGGAGAAGGGAAGGGAGGGAGAAGAGAATAAGAGAGAGGAAGGAGAAGGGAAGGGAGGGAGAAGAGAATAAGAGAGAGGAAGGAGAAGGGAAGGGAGGGAGAAGAGAATAAGAGAGAGGGAAGCGACAGGAAAGGGAGGGAAACAGAGAAAAGGGAGAAGGGAGAGAGAAGGAAGTAATATGGAGAAGGAGGTGAGAGAAGGGAGAAAAAGAGAAGGGAGTAACACGGAAGGATAGGAGAGGGAGGGAGGGAGACGAAGGAAAGGGCCGATCATTTTTTTTTTTTTTGTGAGAGTACGGACCCATTCTACGATAAACACAACCGTTTTTTTTTGTGTGGAAACATCCAATCGTTTTGCGAAAAGATGCAATAGAAATGATATGATAATAATAATAATAATAATAATAATAATAATAATAATAACAATGATACATACAATAGAAGGGATGATGATGATAATAATAATGAACAATAAGGAGAGAAGAAAAGAGCATAAGATTATAACATGAAAAAAATATATAAACAATACATAAAACAAGAAAAAAAACGCCTAAAAATGAATACAAAAAACAATTACACATAAAAAACAATAGCAACAACAATAACAACAGTAATCCCGCATTTCCATAGGGACTAAAAACGGAGCGAAAATAAATAAATAAATAAACAAATTGACGGAGTAAGGTACTTTTACTTTATTTATCAGTTATCGTTTTCATATTTCGTTTAACGGTAATCTGCCTTCAAGTCTGTCGGCTTTACTTCATCTCTCCCTCACACTAGTTACACAATTACTATTATTATTATTGTTATTATTACTACTACTATTACTGAAGAGAGAGAGAGAGAGAGAGAGAGAGAGAGAGAGAGAGAGAGAGAGAGAGAGAGAGAGAGAGAGAGAGAGAGAGAGAGAGAGAGAGAGAGAGAGAGAGAGAGAGAGAGAGAGCAATATATTATCGATGACTTCATCCATCATCGCTCAACTTCTTCAATTTCTCTCTCTCTCTCTCTCTCTCTCTCACACACACACACCGGTGGCTCAATCGGTAGAGCGCTGTGCAGCGAGGCTTAACGGCCAACCAGGCGGTGGTTCGACCCCGCTCAGGCCTGATTCTTTCGGTTGACTAGGAGTGGGGTGTGTGGTGTGTGAGGTCCTGGCACTACCCAGAGATCGACGACAAATGAGTATTTGCTCTCGTCGGGAGGGTACCTGCTGGCGAAAGCGAATCCAACTCGTGATCAGGCCGTGGTGAATTATACACACACACACACACACACACACACACACACACACACACACACACACACACACACACACATATACCTCAACTTCTGCAGCAATGAGAGAGAGAGAGAGAGAGAGAGAGAGAGAGAGAGAGAGAGAGAGAGAGATGAGAGTAAATGAGGAGAGAGTTAAACAAAAAGTGAAGAGGGATACAAGCTTCTCATTTCCTCCTCCTCCTCCTCTGTTACTTCCTGGTATTTAATAGGATCCAATCAATTAGCAGATTGAGTGGCTGTGTGTGTGTGTGTGTGTGTGTGTGTGTGTGTGTGTGTGTGTGTGTGTGTGTGTGTGTGTGTGTGTGTGTGTGAGTGAGTTTAAGTAGGTAGGAAGGTGGGTGTATGGATAGGTGACGAACACACACACACACACACACACTAACATTACATCTTAATACGAACATAATTCCGTAAAAAAAAAAAAAAAATCCTTTATTCAACTTCGTGTAAATAAAATAAAAGATTGACTAGTAGGGAAGTTTTTACAGATATTTAAGTTTTTTTTTTGTATAATCTAATAT
>NC_066550.1:7414394-7464394 GCF_024679095.1 Eriocheir sinensis | reverse complement strand
TGAAGCCACCATTTCTCTACGCAGAAAGAAAAAGGAAAAAAACGACAGAAAAGACTTAAGAGGACGTCAGCCTTCCACTGCACAGGAACCTTCACCATTACAGCTTTTGACAACGAAGTGAACATTAAACACAAAACACAAATCTCACAACTAAAGGGAACTATTACACCCAAAAGTTCATAATATTCAGAGAGGGTGACAGGAATGAAGAACGAACCAACCGGATAAGTATTTTGGGTGAAACTGGTTGAGAAAAAATAAGTGATTAAAAAGGTTATTAAGGTTCAGAAACTACTAAGGAGTGAAAATGGTTGTGGGAAAGAAAACATTTAGCAGCGGTCAGGCGGTGATTGGATTTAATAATAACTTCACTAAATTCACTACAAACGATTTTACAGTAATATCACTAACGGTAAGTAATGATTTTTTTTTCTCTGGGAATGAATCTGATCGTAAACTTTATGTATTGCTATTTGGTAATCGAAATAGTAGTAGTAGTAGTAGTAGCAATAGCAGTAGTAGTAGTATAGTAGCAATAGTAGTAATAGAAGTAGTAGTAGTAGTAGTAGTAACATAATTAATAGTAATGATAGAAGTAGTAGTAGTAGTAGTAGTAGTTGTAATAGTAGTGGTAACAATAGTAGTAGTTGTAATAGTAGTGGTAATAGTAGTAGTAGTAAAAGCTTCGTGGGCCCTGTGATCCTATACCCGCTAGTTGGCAACTCTGGAATATGTCAGAGACACGGCAGTCCTCGTCGACAGACCAACTTGGTCGGCTAGATTTCGATCGCCTATAGAGTCGGTCTGTCGGCACCCTGCTCCTTCGTGCAGGGAGGGAGCGATCTTTTCCCTCTGCGGACAAGGGCCCGTTTCCCCTTATGATAAAAGGGGATAGATTTTAAAAAGAAAAATCTGGAATATACCGCATTTTCCTCCTCCTCCTCCTCCTTATCAATTCCTTCCAGAAAACTAACACTAACTCATAACTACCAGAAAAACTTATTTCCTGTGTTGAGTTACCTTCTCCTGCCTCCCATCAAGCCCCTTCCTACACAGAAAAAGAACTAAATTGGTATTCAAAATGCGAGGCAGGAACCTAAATACTGTGATGGGTTACGGTGACGTCGTCAGACATCACGAATCTTGTATATTCCTCCTCCTGCCCTGCCTTCCGTCACAAGGAAAAAAGTACACAAAACAAGCGACGAGGATCACTAAGATAAAGGGAGTTTTACAGTTCAATACACCAAGTTTGTAAGCTCCCAAACCAAACACAATATACGATGAAAATTCCTTGTAGCTCTAGTGTTTGACGTCGATACAAAAATGAGTAACTTTTAGGAAACCACACAGGGAGTCTTTTTATTAGTATCTGGTATTGAGTAGAAATAACAGATCACTGTGGAGAACATGGTTTGATTTGGGCGTTTACAATGGCTGTGCTGGACTGTGGAACTGGCCAAAAGAGTTGAGGGTTACTTACACATCCCTGCGTCTCCGTTTTGCAGCCAGACGAGCTGACGGGGTCTAGAGTGAAGAGTCCGGGGCTGCTGGAGGACTGGTGGCAGGGGTACCCCGTGTGGCAGGGGCAGAGGGACGCAGCCGTGCCCATGGTGATTGTGGTGACCGTGGCGGCGATGCTTGGGGTGGTGGGGAACCTCATCGTGGCTGGGCTCCTCTGCTGCCCCTCCCGCTGGCCGCGCACCACCACCAGCTTCTACCTCCTCCACAGAGCCATTGCCGACACCTGCGTGCAGATCTGCCAGCCCCTGGTGGTGGTGACGCTGGTGAGTGGCCAACACCCGTGGGGCTGCATCTTCAACCCCGCCATGATGCAGTTGGGCATGCTGGCCAGTACGGTCTTCCTCTCCGGCCTCGCCCTGGACTCCTACCTAGCGTCCATCCCTCGCCGATTCCCCCCGAAGGCCCGCTGGAGGCTGCTGAGGGTGGTGGTGACGGCGGCGTGGCTGGCGGGGCTGGGCATCTTCACCCTGACAGGCCTTGGAATCTTCCGCCGCGGGGACATGTGTCTGGAGGCGCCGCTCTTCCTCATCCACAGCCACGACGCCTTATTCGTCTGCCTCCTGCTGGTGTTCCTGCTGCCCCTGCTCGTGTTAGGGGGCTCCATGGCGCTCCTGCTGAAGGGGAGGACGGCAGAGGCGATAGGAAGGGGCGGGAGGGCCACGCCAGGCACAACACAAGAGTCAACGGAAACTAGCTCGAGAAATTTGACTACCGCCGTCTCGCCGCTGCCTCGCCACATGCGCCTCTTGGCAGCCCTGAGCCTCGTGTTCCTGGTGGCCCACGTGCCCTACTGGACACTCCGGATACACTACTCGAGGGTGCCGGAGCTGCTGCCCTTCACCGTACACGCCGTGGTCATCTCCCTGGTGGTGGTGGGGACGGCCCTGGACCCCCTCCTGGCCGTGTGGTTCAGGGTGGAGTTGTGGCAGGGGGTGGTGTCGCACCTCCCTTCTCACCCCGCGGCAGCTGTCCCCCTACACACAGTCTGATGCCTTAACCTCCCTCTCCACATGTTCCGAAGCCTCGACCTGTTTCTCCACACAGTTTGAAGCTTCCTCCCTCTCCACACTGTCAATTTGAAGCCTCGACCTCCCTCACCACATGTTCCGAAGCTTCGACCCCTGTCACCATGCATGTTCACCCAAAAATCCATCTTCCTCTGACTCCAGTGTCCACGAACCCACTCCACCACACCTCCCACCACCATCCCGTGAAGGCAGAACGAGATGTAACATCAGTAAAGACATGAACTACTTGGCAACTACTTGCTCTATGTAATTATTGCCAAATTACTAGACCAACTTCATTATGATAGGCGCATCTCTCTCTCTCTCTCTCTCTCTCTCTCTCTCTCTCTCTGCATTATAGGTATGCATCGATGTGATAGCATTCAGCCGCCGGTGATAACATCGTGAGAGAAAATTGTAACTAAAACCCTTCCCCCTGCAGAGTTTGGCTTCACGAAAATACAAATTTACAAGTTTACTCGTAAATAAAGAAAATTAGTTAAACTTTACTTGTTTAATTGGTCAGCCAAATATTCCTTTATACCCACTAAAGTTAACAAGGACTCCAAGTGACCCACATTCCCAGAGGCTTAAAACAGACAACACAAATCCCACAGCCAACTTGTCTAAAAGCACAAGTATTCATTAGTCTTGTCTGCCAATCAGTCAATCCCCAACAAAACCTTGTCCACCCATACTGACAGCACTGGTGGGGGCTGCACTTGATACCGAAGGGCTTGCAGTACAAACAAAATACAAAACCGCAATTTCTGACACTTACAATGCAAACATGAAAGAGGAATAATTATATACAAACGACAGAGAAGCCCAATATTTAATAAAGATACAGTAGCAATGATAGCTTAAGAAAGTGGGAAACATGCACTAATTATGCCACTGATTGGAGTAACATGAAAACTGAGAAATAACAAGATTAGCAATTCCACTCCTCAGATAAGAAGAAAAGAAAAGAAAACTTTAGAAACAATGTTCGGGCTATCACACGCCCCTGGGCAATTGGCTGGCAAGCTAAGAATAAAGGAACCGCTTATCACACACACTTCTAAGGTGATCAGTAAATTGAGAAGCAATGACAAGATTATCACATTTTCAACATGGCAGATCATACTAAAAAATATATTTAAAAGTTTGTTGAGGCTGGGGTGTGTCACATCTCCTATGACACTTCCTACATGTCACATCTTTTTTTTTTTTTTTTTTTTTACAGCTACGGAGACAGTTCAAGGGCGTAGTGGAAAAAAAAAAAAAAAAAGTCCCGCTACTTACTGCTCCAGAACAGAGGTTAAAGGAGTGTTCTAAATCAGAGGTCAATTTCGGGAGGAGAGGTGTCCTGATACCCTCCTCTTGAAAGAGTTCAAGTCATAGGCAGGAGGAAATACAGATGAAGGAAGATTGTTCCAGAGTTTACCAACTTTAGCAGCTTTCCGAGTAGTGTCATATTTCCTGCATGGATACAGCACATCTACACAAAAATTTATTGCCACAATTCCTACAGGGCACCAGTCACATTTCCTACAGGTCATAATTTAAATTATTTCCAACAAGTCATGTTCCCTACGCCACGAAACCCAGCGTACTCTGGTGCAGCATCTGCCTAAGACGAAGGGAAAAAACAGTGGTTCTTCTGCCCTGCCGGCACAGTGTCACCTGTACAGATTGAATAGATATTCTTGTGGCAGCAGCAGATAAAAACAGCCTTGAAAAATGCCCTCTTTGTTGTACTACCATTCATGACAGGCTTGAGATATTCATTCAAAGGTTCCTTTTTTAAATTAATGTATTCCAGAAATCAAATTTTAACTGATTTACAGTATAGTTTTATAAACATATGTCAAAAAGAAATAAAACATGAATGAATATGTTCTTGAAATAAAATTTTAATTGTTTACAGTTTAGTTTTGCTTCACTTTTGGGCATTCTTCGTGTTAGCAGAATTGTAGGAGATATGACAGCATAACTAGGATATACGCCGGATGCACTGACTTGTGTAGGAAATATGACGGACTATGTGTAGGAAATGTGACATTACTCCATTCTTTGTGCTGGTATAGGATATGTGACTACACCCCATTGAGGCCACTGCTATGATTATGAAAACTACATACTCATCTCATGATACCCTCCGTGATCAATGAAAACTACATATCAATCATAAGTTAATAACTCTCATAATGGTGAATAAGAACACTAAAAATAGGTTATCAGGGAGGCTCATGTTACACAATTAACAACAAAAACTGCCAGCTACTTAAAAGCTCAAAACATCCACTATTATAAGTAGTAACAAGAAAGCAAGTGGACGGCAAAGAAGTTTAACAGATGCAAGTCTTGTATAATTAGTGAAACAAACCAATAAAATAACTGTATATATGATGCTTTACAAGACCACAATATATTTCTGCCAACTCTACAGCATACCGTGCCCAGATGATTCATGATACAAAATATGAACCATTAAATTCATAACACATTTGCTGCATGATTAATGGTGAAAACTGAAGAAGGTAACGTTGAGGGCATACACTTAAGCTACGGATGGCCTCAGTGCTCATCTCTGTCACACTGGCCAATGAGCCTGTGAAATCTGCTTAGTGTTGTATCACACTGAGTGCTAAAACATGAACTCCTATATTTTACTGGCAAGATGACAACACTCTTCTCAAAGGATCAATGACAAAAACTGTAGATCACCTCAAATCATAGCATATCTGTTACCATGATGATTAATTGTATTAGGTACTAAAAATTATTGATTCCTATTACATGCACTTCTTATGTGGTTACTAACTAAAGCAACTGAAATTCTATCATGTTCACTAATTTTATTTAACACTAAACAGCTGAAGGGCAAGACCAAAGAGACAACAACACAGCCCGCCTGATCAGCACTGGTCCTATAATAGCAAATAGAAATGAGCAGACAAAAGAGATACAGGTGAAGCTTAAATTAGGGATACATGCTCTAGTGTCTTGCATCAGCACTCACCTCTGTCACAGCCAGCACCTCAGGACGTGGGGCTGAACATTGTTACAAACCCTAAGAATTACTGACAAGTTTATCCTATACACTTTTGTCATGATTTGCTCTGGTAAAAGTTCACAGTTTTGTAGATTTATCTCTGCAGATCACAAAAATACAGGCTCTTATAGTCACCGCAGAGTAAGTTGGTTCAGAAGCCTGGCCCTCCCTCACCCTCCCTCCAAGGTAAGTGACTCCTAGGGCCGCTTTCACAGTCATCTTGTTTGTTTTGATCGTTACCAATGGTGGCGATCGCCGCTATAGTGTTTCCACGTAAAACTGGCCAATGGGGTAGTGGCAGCTGTGGGGTTAGCCTAGCCCCGCACCTTGTCACACACTCTCAACACCTCTCACTTCCTCTGCAGCCACCACTACCCCATAGGCCAGTTTCATGTGGAAAACTATGTTGTCAATCGCTGCCATTGGTAACGAACAAAACAAACAAAGTGACTGTGAAAGCAGCCCTAACCCCAACCTCCTTTCATTCAGCCAATCAGCTCCCTGGCGATGGAAGAGTGGGCGGGACTTCTGGACCACCTTTGGGTATGGCGACTATATTAGAAGTGATGAATGATGTGTTGCAGCATTGAGGTCTGGTGCATCAATACGTATCACAATCTTGAGGAATTTTAGCAAGTATGAGGCCAAGTGGATTATTACCTATTAAATTAATCTAATGCATTGTAAGATTTCTGCATTACAATTAGGAAATACTAATAAGACTACAATCCTCTGCTGATTTTAGGAGGAAAATGGAGGGAGAGAAAAAGAAGGCAGAAGGCAGAATGAAGGTGGAAAGAAGTCAATGTAGTGGATTAAAAGTGTGTGTGTGTGTGTGTGTGTGTGTGTGTGTGAGAGAGAGAGAGAGAGAGAGAGAGAGAGAGAGAGAGAGAGAGAGAGAGAGAGAGAGACCAAACCAACTTAAGTGCCAGATATCTCACTCAATTCGTCGCTCCAAAATGTCCAATAGCTCCTTTGTATTTCCACACATCCGGCGGGCATTGGCGGAGGTGTAGCCGTCACGAGGACAGCGGGCAAATGTTGGGTACAGCGGCCCAAGGAAACCACCCGCAACATTTTGGATGCGGTCGGCCAACCGGTTGATGTGCGAGTCCTTCAAGAGTTGTGCAAGAGTGGTCAGGGTGCGAGAGAGTGGCCCGTGACCCTTTTGCCTACAAGCCTCTTCCATGTCTTTTGAGTACAGCGTGGCCAGCAGCATCTTTTCAGCAGCCTGTCAGGGAAAAATGGGTGTAAAGAGAACAAAAAGGTGCTCATTCTTTTTGATTCTTTCCCCTCTAAGCCTTACAAAAGAGCTTCATACATATGTTCTGCAGAGTTGTTGACTGCGTTTGTTGCTGTTTGCTTCTGCTACCACTGGACGTTACGCTGAGTGAACCATAAACACGTCATGAAAGCTCCAAATTAAGTTTATAACATTTCACTCGCCCGAACCATCATGTTAAAAAAATGAGTGTCGCGCGCGTCATGATGGTTGGGGCGAGTGACATGTTGCTATAAACAACCCTGTGTTTTCAATATGTGGAGCTTTATCTGCATTCTGCTCACACTATCGTGTTCACGAGAGATTTCCCTACGAAACGTAATAATATATATTTCTGCAGTCAATGAGCAACTGTTTAAAATAGTGAGCATAATTAAAACATGTTATAAACATATTTTTAACATCTTCACGGTTCAACTCATCGTAATACCATTTTCTTTTTTGTTTTGATGAGTTTTTACAATACATCTTGATTCTACAGTCACTGCTGAGTCTGATGGTGTCAACCAAAACTGGCTAGCTCGTCTATGAGGTGAGCTATGGCATATAATAAAGAAACATGTCTCACTCGAGCATGCAAGACGTGGTCCGACATGAGTGTTAGCGGGAGAGCGGAGCAGCCAATCAGCTGCAAGCTTACCAACCTGCCTAGGCGCCAGGAATCTAGCTTAAGTGAACAGACTATAGTGTTGTCATCTTGAATTGCTTATCTTATAGCATATAGTTTTTATCATCTATGACGTCTCACCCAGGGTCAGGGTGGACCATTCTAACCCATGTTACAGGCAAAACATGGCTTAGAGGGAAAGGATCCAATCCCTATCCTGAGCCTCCTGTACTGTAGGAGCTACACACAAAGAAATACACATAAATGTTTCCTTCATGTCTTCTAAGAATATCAAATGATGAGGGGCACCTATTGACAGGGTTACTCATTGTTTAAAACTGATAACATTTTATTCTACCCTCTCCTCAGTGAAAGACTCCAAAAGCAGAAGCACATCACTACCAAGCTGTTACGAAACACGGTAGCAGCAGGGATCATGTTTCTTAATGGTCCCTCCAAGCGAGAAAAATGAGAAAAAATCACCCCTCACACAAACCATTTCATAATATATATCAAATCATTTGTGATCAGAGTATATAGCATCTATTTTGGGTTTTTTATATCATGGAACAAATTTGGCCCGTCGCTGCTACACAGTAAAGCCACAAATTTGGCCGGTCGCTTCTACCGGGTTAAGTTTCCCCAATTCTCTACTGGCTGATTGAGACCACCAACTCAAATGTATCCTTAAGCACCAAAAGGTATTCTTCACCCACCGATACTCTCACAAAAAGAAGGTACAAATCAATCACAGGAATTAGCCTGCACATAAGTCAGTTCTGTAGAGGAAGCTGCACGTCCTTCTTGTGTACTGCAAAAACCCGATTCTTCTTCTGGTGACTTGGGTGCTATATAGTAACAGTACACACCAGACTTGGAAAGCTTTATTTAGTCCATTCACTGAAGCAGTCAAGGTGTATCCCTCCCAGCACCCAGGCAGGCAAGGACCCTGCTGATTGGCTGTTGGCGGGTGGGGCATCTCACGTCTCTGTCACCCGGCACAAACGCATAGGTTCAGAAAACATTCATGCTTCTCCACATAGCTCATCTATTACACAAGACAGTAATGTTTGGTTGTCATCACTGAATGGAGCAGTGATTGTACAACATGATTTTCAAATCTCAATTGGGAAAAAAAAAGTAATTATGGTGAGCAGAAAAATGACATATAATATTCCTATTGCTTTTTACAAATCCTTCCTTGACTCCTTTTATATCTCACTTTATTCAAAGTAACTTCATATTAAGGAGGATGTTTTGTACAAGAACAAATGTTTAACTTTTAAACTGATTCCATAATTGTTGCAAATATCAACAGTAGTAAAAAGCGGCATAAACATTAAATGTGGGAGTTCCCTTCCCATCATCCATGACCTTGCCATGTCACAACACACACCAGAAATTACTGATCTAATCCGCAGTCAGGGAAACAAACTTTTCTGATGCCAGAGACTGGACCTGCGACCAGCCTGACGGGAAGCCACTCTGCCTTTCAGCTAAAGAGGCTCCCCTAGCCTTGCGGGCTTTTAGGGGCTTTGCACATTAGGTGGGTCACCACATAGTTTATTCTCTGACTTCTACTCACCATAAGTATACTTTGTTTTTTACCCACTGAGTTATGAAAATTATTTATAAAGTACTTGTACAATCACAACTTAATCCAATTATGTCAACAAAATTTGCCTACCTTGCATAGCAGATGAGCTAAGTAAAGAAGTATTAATATTTTCTGTGTGTGTGTGTGTGTGTGTGTGTGTGTGTGTGTGTGTTAGGCAACACAGACGTGAACCGCCCCGCCCGCCACTAGCCTATCAGCAGCGTCTGTACCTGCTCGGCCGGAAACTCAGGACCTCTCAGAATGTCAAGCAGAAAAGTACAAGATTTGGCCGCTGATGTGAAAAAGTCACGGCAAGACATTTCTTTCTTGATTCAATTGATTCAGATTCAGAAGCTCCCTCTGGTGATGGTTGTAGTGACTATGAAAGATGATGATAGAACAAAATTAAAAGCAATGGTAATAAAGACCTGTAATAGACCCCATGCCTGATGTACTATATTCAGTAAGTGATTAAAAAGGAATATTGTGCCGCTGCTTACTGATGCAACATCAGCACAATACCTCACAGCCTTCCCTGAGTTGGGTCATCCTTGAGTGACGGCAACACAAGCATCCCACGGCCTTGAGGAGACTCATACTGACTTTCATCCTGGATCACTCCAGTCACCGTCCTCGTGTCCTAGACAAGACAATGTAATTCCCTATCCCAATCACTGCATCAGCTCTCCTGCAATCACCCAAGACTTTGTGGCCACAGTCAACACATCCATGCACACTAGCAGCCATGTATGGTGCCAGGGTGTGCCACTTACCTGGTAGCACATGAACACCACCCAGGATGTCCACTCTTCTTCATCCAGGCTCATCATCCCTTCAGCAGCCTTAAGATCGCAGTGGGCTTGCCTGCGCCAGCGTCGCGCTTCAGGCAAGTCAGACTTGGGTACCCTCTCCTGACTGCTGCCACTGGGCATCCACCACCCGTCACTGCTAAAGTTTTGGTAATGCCATCTAGGAGGGTGGAAGAAACTGGAGTATGCATTACTCGGGCGGGTGCGTGGGGCCTGGGCTTCATCCTCCTCATCGGGTATGTGTTCTCCGCGCTCTAGTCGCCCCAGCAGGGACTGAATGTACTGAAATAGGCGGGTGCACAGGTCCTCCCGGCCGGGGTTTTTGTCTGGGTGCCACTTGAGCGACAAGCGGCGGATTACGTGACGTCTCAGGTGCTCATCCTCCACTCCACAGATCTTCACCTGCTTTCGTAACTTGCTGAAAATTTCACTTTCATTTAAATTTTCCTCCTCTGCTGCGGACGCCTGGAGCAACACCACGTCTCTGACTTCTCTCCTCACAAACCGGTAGAGTAGAGAGGCTCTGACAGTCACCACGCAGGGCTGGCCCTGGCTGGTGTTCACCTCGTATGTGTCCAACATCTGGCAGGAGGCATGCCTCTCTACCAGCCTCACCACCTGCACAATCACAAAGATGTCATCTTCATCCTCTTCTGTCCTCCTCTCTCCCTCACAAGGGCACAGATACTTTTTCATGCAGACAATCTCCCCTTTGGAAAAACTGCAAAACCCGTTGTCCAGCAAAGGCAGGAACCTTTCTTCCAAGTAGTTGCCCACGTCACACATGTAGAGGCAGCGGGCGGGGGAATGAGCACTGTAGGCTTTTATGTCTGATTGATCCAGAGTGCTGTGGATGAAGTGAAGCTTCCCAACACAGCCAAAAATATTTCCCAATTCCATCATCCTTTCAATACTCCATTTGTGCAACAACAAACTGTATGCCTTGTGAAGACAACCACTTAACAATCTTGGGGGAAATTTCTCACAGAGGTATACAGTCAAAGTCTGTTGGTCCCCCTGACCCTCCATCTGGAAAAAGAACTGTTTAACACGCTGCCCAACACCATGACCGTGCATCATAACATTGGTGGTGAGCTTGCGGACCTGCCGCACCCTCACCCTTCCCAACAGAGCCACAATTTCCTGCTTTTCATCCTGGCTGAGTCCACTGCCTTGGCCCAGCCGGTGGTGGTCAATGACTCTCAAAACTCCAGTTTTGAGTTCCTCTGCCTGGAGCAGCTCTTTAACTTCACTGAGGAAGTTTGTAACCACATCCTCCAAGTCTTCATGTGCCAGGCATTCCTGGAGAACTTCTGAAAGGAACTTTGGTTTTAGTCTCTGAGGCAGGAGCTTCACAAGAGAACTTTCCTTAAACGATATCTGAAGGGCTTCAAACCCAACAAAGACAGGCTCCTTGAAAGTCTCTTGGATAGCATAAAACATATCCATGTTATCTGCCACAAACATCTCCACTGAGCTCCTGAGTGTCTCATCTCGAGCTGGCAAATAAAGCTCCGAGGTGGACAAATCTTTCAGCTGTGGGGGACGCTTCACCAGTCCCATCATGGCCATCTTCATTTGCTTAGCCTCTTCTGGGTGAAGGCGCTCCTGGCCGCTGTCCTGGTGGATTTTACTCAAAACTTTGGCGTACAAGTCACTGGATGCTTCCGTCTGCATCCCGAGCCTCCTCAGTGTACCAAAGAACTTCCCATAGAAGGTTGGTGCCTTATACAGGTGCGGGAGAATCTCCTCCTCGAGGCTTTCCACCACCCAGCTGGCGGGAACAAAGACTCTGTGCTCAGGAATGTGGACCACAGGAATGTCTCGATCTTTGAGGGTCCCAAATGCACCATCTTCATTCTTTGACAAATACTCATATATGCTCTCCATCACCTGTTTCACTAGGTCAGGTTCTTTTTCTGGTTCCTTCTGCAGGGAGGAGCAAAGCTTTTCAATGTGTTCAAGAATGTCTTCCACAGGAGGTGTGTGCATCTTCACCTTGCTGCTGTACTGTGCCTGAAGCTTTCTTGCAACACTAATGGCATACACAGGGAGTAAGCTCCTGGTGGACCAGATGACATGTGCTAACCCACGGCCAGGGTCAACGCCCTCTGAAAATGCCAGCAAGCCTGACCTTGTCTGGTGATGTGCCAAAAGTGTTGCTAACTCAATACATTTTTCAGGTACCAGAAACTCTTTATCAAGGATCTGAGACATCACCAAATCAAAATCTGCAAGGTGATCACCAAGGTACTCACACAGAACCTCAGACTTCCGCCTCACATGTTCATCCCCGGGGAACAAGGATGCAAACTGTATGAACTTCTCAGGAGTCACTTTGCAAACCATTCCTGCCAGATGCAACAGGTGCTGCCACTTCTTCTCCCTCCATGCCTCTGGTAAGTTGGATTCTCCCATTACAGCAAACACTGGGTTGGAAGGGTCGTATATATTATTTGCTGTTCTCAGTGTTCCGTTGAGCTCAATAAATGGACATTTTTTCAGAGCTGACACAACTCTCTGCTGACCTTCGCTCCACTCCATTTCTCTGCTGATGTTTGGTAGTTTTGATCTGAGATTATCTAGAAAAAACATTCTCTTTTCTTCAGTCAGTAAACTTATATTGGGCAATATGTACTTAGCATACCAGTCTGTCTCCTCTACAATGCAGTTGGGTTGAATGTAGGTGTAGAGTTTTGTTACATGAAGTGTACATGTTGCCTGGCAAGTCACAAATAGTCTCAGCTTATCACAAAGGCTCTCAAGTTCATGCAAGCTCAGACAGGAATCTTTGAGAACAATCAGGTTCCTCCCCACAAGGTCAGAGTGCTCCCCAGACACATCACAAAATATCTGTAGGGAGCGGATTTTGTCCTTGGACATTTGGCACCGTGAGCAGTGTTGGCCGAGGTACTCCAGGATCTCAAGAGCTGTCAGCACCTGCCTCGACCCACCTTGACGGCTGTCTTTAATAAAGAAGCTGTTGACAGATTCTCTGTGGAAGTAAAGAAGCTCCAACACAGTCACAGGTTCCTTCAAGCTTGCCTCAAGCTTCAATCTGCAAGGAATGTGTGGCTTTCCCTCTTGACCTGATCTGCTACAAGATGGAAATGGAACAGGCAACTTGGAAAAGACTGAACCTCCTCCAGCATAATCACCTACATCTAGTACTTGCCAGGCATCTCTTATGGGAATGACAAACTCCTGGTTTCCCTCTTTCATTGGGTAAAATGCCCATTTCCCTAGATGTGTCAAAATGTATTGCTTGTTGCGGTCCTGTGCTAAAGTAGAGTCTTCATCATGTTTCTTAATGTAGTGAACAACAAACTTCCAGACATCCTCCAGCCAACGCTTGTGCTTGGCAGTCGTCAGAGGTGCCTTGGCCTTGGCCACACAGCCGGAGGCGCCTGGATCATCAGGCAGCCGCTGCACAAAGTCAGCTGGAGTGAACTCCTTTACCACATCCTTAAAACTTGTTTTGTTAGCCTCAACCTCTTGCACAAGAACACAAGATGTGAATTCCTCCCCAAAAGCTGGCAAGAGGCCACAGAAAGTTGATAAGAACACCGGCCTTTGCACACTGAAGCATCTCAGCACACCGTCATTGGTCAGTAGTAGTGGTAGGTTGTCAACAGAGGAGAGGGAGAATTCTTCGGCCTTTGTGATGTACTCCAGAACACTCTTGACATTGTTAGGTTTCAGGAAAGGTGTGTCAGCCACTTTGCTGCCCACTTTTGGCTGACAACAGTCTGGCCCGCCTGTGTTACAAGACTTGAGGAAGGTGAGGGCAGTCTTATGGGTGAAGTGAGGACACTCAAAATGAGGGTCCGCTTCTCTGAGTCGCTGGAACATCTCTTCGCTGCTCAGCTTCATTCCAAGTCTTCTGAAAACATCTGCTAGTATTGAAAGGTGATCTTTGCCTTGCTCAGATATGACAGAGAAGTGAACAGGGAAGCTGTCTCCACTGGCATGGAAGGCACACCACTTGAGCTGGCCCTTCCTCCCAACCCTGGAAGCTTCTTTCATCGCTGAAGACAAGTCACTTTCTGGGATGAAAACGTCAAAAAATGGAAATTCATTTTTTCTCACCTCCGCATAAAACTCCTTGATAAAGTATTTCCATTGCTCAGAAGTTGCATTGCTGGCCAAGGGCAGAACACTGTGGAAGACTCTCGTCTCCTTCTTGCACGTGTTCTCAGTCATGTAGCCTTCACCATCAAACATCAAGGCTCTAAACTGTTCCACAGCGTGCACAGCAACCGGCACCAACACCTCTCTTATCAGCCACTCATTCCAGAGGCTCTTGGCATCAGCAATTCCAGTCCACAGGTTGTGGCGTGACGGGTTAAGTGCAAAGTGTCCGTTGATGCTGAAGGGCAGCCCTGACCTGACTGGAAGAGGCAAGTAGCAGGAAGTTGAGCAGCAATCATTTCCAGGAGCCACTGTGGCAAATGGAATAGCAACACCCCCATGAGGCAGGAGGTTCAGGGTTTTGTTGGTGAATGCATCCTGCACTTGACGGGGCAGACTGTTCTTCCCCTCCACCCCCTGCTGCTGAGCCACCAACCACTGGCTGCTGCTTCCTTGGCTTTCCCTGATGGTCATTGTATAGGAGGTCCTCACCATGCCCAAACTACAGGGGTCCAGTGCAGGCAAGTGGGATTCCTCAGACACACTTGCCTCCACCCAGTACTCCTCTCTGAATGTGCCATTCCTTTGCACCTCCTTGATGGATATTTTTCTTACATTTCTCAAAAACAACAAGCACTGAGGCATTCCCCTTTGAAATTCCTTAAGCATTTCTTTAACTTTTTCTTCTGTCATGGTCTCTTGGGGTGCTATAAGGGAGTCTCGGATAGTGCGTAGAGGCAGCCTGAACACTGTCCCTTCCTCAGGCAGTTCACTCTCCAGGTAGCCAATGAAGGAATCAGGATGGTCCTCCCTCAGGTCACTCAGGTTAACAAACTGTACTCCCGGGAACTGAGGCGAGGCTGCAGGGTCATACCAGCAGTGTGGGTCAAACATGCACAGAGCCTCTCCGTCGGGAACTTGTGGGCCTTTTGTGAGGAAGGAAGGAGCGTCTGTCAGGTGGTAGACGGCGTTGAAGCCGATGCCATACTGCCCTGTTGTTGCCGGGTCTTCCTTCTTGCTGCTGTTTCCCAAATTCTGAATGCTCCTGAGATCTTGTTCTGTGAATCCTCTGTTGTTGAAGACACTGAGGGCAGGCCCCTGTAAGGGGGCCATTTTGGGGTCAAAGAGTTTCTCATTTGGAAGATGTCTGAAGTCCTTGATGAAGGCAACCTCTGTGGCTCCTGCATCATCAGCATTCTGCAGGAGTTCCTTTATTATGGCCAGGTCACACGGGTAGCCCTCGAGTATGTTCCTGAGGCGGGTGGTGAGTGGCTCATTCTGGCCAAACGGTACTCGGTTGGATGACTCCTGAAGTCTCTTCCTGGTCTTGGACTTTATGCCAAGCCAATCCAGCATGTCACGGGACACTGTGATCCTCGGGTGCAGACACAGGAACTGGCCAGAGCTCAGTTTGGCCCCGTCGTCAAAACAGAGAAGGTTTGTGGGATGCAGGTAACCATTACTGTCTGGCAGATGCAGGTCCTGAGTGAGCTGCTGGTCACTCTGCTTCACTTGAAAGAGCACAGTGAGCAGCCTGGACACCCGAGACACCTCGTTGCTGCTGAGTCTGTCGCTGCCAAAAGTCTCCCTTTTCTCCTGGATCACCTCCATCACTGTCTTGTAGTCAAAGTGGCTCTTGATGCCCAATGTGTCCATCAGGTGCTGGTACTTTTCAAGGCCTTCTGTGCGCACAGAAAATAAGTCTGGGGCACAGTCAACCTCACTGAAGAGTGCAAACAGTTTTGGTTCCTTAAAGCCATACTTTGTGACCAGTATCTTCTTTTCCTTGAGCTTTCCCAGTGCATCAAGGTTGCCTGAGTTTAGAGTTTTGCCTCTCCTTACATGCAAGATCAAATCTTCCAAGTGCTCATACACAGTGTGGCACATACATTCATTTTCTTTCTGAAGGGGGGCAGCACTAAAGACACAGAGCTGCTCCATCACTGATCGCAGCGGCAGGTCAAGGGCACATGTGATGACCCCGAGTCTCTGCAGGACGCCCTGTGGTGCATCCTCAAAGGCATGGTCAAGAAGTAAGTGACAGCTGCCCACCAGAGGCTTGAATTTAGGGAAAAATAAAGCTGAGGGGCAGTCAAACACTAGACTCTCAGGTACAGAGTCCATATGCTGAGAGCAGCTCTGTGCCTCCCTATCTCCAGGACTTTCCCCATGCCAGGCAATGCTCCAGCCCTCAGGTTTTGGCATGACTGGCAAAAATGGCACAGATCTCAGTTCATGCCCAAGTTCCTCTTGTTCAGCATCCATAAGGCCTGACATATAGAGCAAGAGCTCCCTGACCCTGTCACAAGCACACTGGGAACACTCCACACCTGCCACACTCTCTGCTCGTTCCACCACCAGCTCTCTCGGCAGCCGGTCAGTGTTCATTCCCAGCCTGGCCAGTGTGCTGGATCTCCGGCTGGAATTAAGAAACTCTTCTACAGGAAACCTCTCATCATCTACAGAAAACATTCTTGCAATTCTTCCCCCGGGCTCGACGAGGTGTGCTGGAGCCCTGAGTGTGCTGGGGCTGGGTGGGTATGCAGGGCAGGCCAGGAAGACTCTCCAAGCAGGGGTGGCCGGCATCTAGGAGGTGGAGCATTAGCTGGTCCCTCCTGTCGGGACTCACCAGCCCCTCGGACATGTGGGGAATGAAGTACCTGCTGTAAAATGCTTCCTCATTGACCACCTGCTGGGACAACACCTGCTCACTGAGGCAGGCAAGGATGTGCTGGGGCAGCCGCACCAGCTTCAGCTCTGAAGTGGAGTGGAAGTATGTCTGCATGAACTCGAAGGCAATGTCCCCAACCTGAGGCACCTGAAGGAAGTCTTGTTTCAGGAAGCGGCACCTGTCAAGGGGGTGCCAGTCACCACTGCTGCATCTGAACAGCTCCAGACTCTCATGCTCCAGGGCATGATAGAACCCCTTGGTGAGTCTTTCCACCAGTGTGCCAGCCCCGTGATGTAGCACCGGCCATATGGCATGGTAGGGGCTCTCAGCACCCAGCCCCAGGCATCTCAGTGCCTCGGCCAGCCCAAGGTGGGCACGGAGGGCAGCGTCTCCTACCAGCGTGGTGTTCCAGCTGTGGGCGTGCCTGTCGTCCTCAGTCTCGGTGAGGAGGTTGGTGCGGTCTGAGGCCACTTCCAGCACCCCGTTGATCTGGACCGGCAGCAGCGTCTTCACTGGCAGTGGTAGGAAGCAATGGAAGTGGCCTTCACGGTAGAACCCCAAAGGAAGGCCCGTAAGGCTCAGGGGGTGACACCCACAGCGGTCCTCCCTCACCGGCACTGCCACAGCTGCCAGAGGGAGGGCCTTGCCTCCGAGGGCCTCAGCAAGCTTGCCTGCACTGCCAGAGCCAGAGTGCCATGAAGTGACCCAGGTGGTGCTCCACTGTCCCTCCTCCAGGCCACAGAGGTCAGCACCGCCGCGTGAGCACCGCACACTCACCTCTGCTGTGCTTCTCTCTGCTAGACACTCCCCCTTCCACTCAAATCTATTTTTCTGCTTGGAAAACAGTGCAGCAGCACGTTCCAACACTGACTGTGGTCCGTCAGTGGCTGGGGAGGCCAGACCAGGAACAAGGGCTGGCTGGCATCTGCCGCGGCCAGCATGGAAGAGCTCCACCATCTCTGAGGGAGAGGAGGCAGAGGCACTGAGGTGGAACACACTGATGGAGGAAACATGCTGGGTGAAGAGCAGCAGCTGGCCCACCACCCCGCTGAACATCCCCAGCAGCTGCACCATGTCGCCACGGGAGTAACACATGTCACTGATCTTGCTGGCAGCTGTGCGGAAAGGCAGGCGGAACAACGTACCCTCAAAGGAGCCGCGCTCCACCACGTCACAGCCAAACACGCCGGAGAAGGGCTGGAACTGTCCCCTTAGTGTGCGCAGCATGTAGGAGTGGCGGCGGTTGGTGAAGTTGTATCTGCGTCCCGGGGAGGTGGCATGGCTCAGGTGGGTCATGTGGGGGTCAAACACCACGTAGCTTGAGCCACTGATGAAGCTTGGAACGTCTGTCAGATTGTAGACGGAGGAAAACCCCAGGCCAAACTTGCCAATCTTGGTGGGCTGCAGCTCCTTGGTGCCTGCCCCCACCTCTCGCAGGTTCTCAAAGTCCTGCTCGGAGAAGAGTGCGTCATTGTACACCCAGAGTGCCGGGCCCTGGCACCGTTCCATCCCCGGGCCCAGCAGCAGCGTCCGGGAGTCTTCGTTCTGCCGCTCATCGTACAGGAGGCGGACGGCTGTGGCGCCGGCGTCGTCAGCATTCTGCACCAACTCCTTCAGGATTGATACGCCATCCCTGTACTGCTGCTCCAGCAGGTTGTGGAGGCGGGTGGTGAGTGGCTCCCGCTGCCCCCACTCCATTACCGCCTCGCCTCCAGCAGTCAGAAAGCTTTCCAGGGAAGCCACACCAAGGGCACGGGCCAAGGTGGTAGCCACACATCCGTGGACCACCTTCACGCCCAGCTCATCACTGTCCAGCCACGCATCCACCTCCTCCATGTATGCTGCCTGCTGCACCTCAGCCAGCTCCAGCACATCGTCTTGTGTCTGCACGGGCACCAGCAGGGGGCCGGGGAGCTCCTCTAGGTGGTGCTGGAGTCTGTCCAGCACTGACATGACTAGCCGCCTGTCCTTCTCCACTTCGCTGCTGTCAATACTGCCTCCGCCGCCTTGGTGTCGTGCCCTCACCTTCTCCAGCACTGCCAGCAGGAGTGCAGGGCTCTGCTGACGTGCACAACCCAAGCAGAGGAAAAGTTGCTCGCTCCCCCGCAGCTCAAAGGGCAGCACATGCTGGTAAGGCAGCAGCCGCAAGTCTTCATCCCCTGGGTGGATGTACACCTGTTGTTAAGGAGAAGCAATCAGCGCGGTGTTGCAAAACTTTCTGCGTTGACGTTACCTTCAAAATATAATACAAGGAATATTGATGCTACTTGGAAAAAGACAAGTTACATTTCGACACCAAAGTCTTCTGATTCATGTGATACATGTGCAGCAATACTGGAGGCAAAACACAAAAGGAAAGCAAGTTTGTATACCTCATCTGGGAGCCTGAAGCCATGCTCCGTGAAGACACAGCACTCTGTCTTCAGGCTGCCCAGCTGGGGAGCCCCACCTTCACCAAGGGCTGTGGAGAGCTGACTGTAGGTCTGCTTAATCAGGTCTAAGTACTCCCTCTCATTAAGCTGATAAGCTGCTGCCAGGTTCTTGAGGTGCTGAATGACTGGCTCAACAGGTGGTGTTGACGCCCAGCCAAAGGCACTGGCTACATCAGGAAAATCATGACATTCAACTAAGGCAGTGGTGGAGCCCAACACACTGCTGTACTTGAGGCTCCTCAGGCCCTGGGGCACCAGTGGTCCAGGTGGGGTGGCCCACCCCAGACTTGAGGGATATCCATGAGGCCTGCTGGATGCACCATACACAAACGGCACCCCCAAGACTGCCCGGCAGACCTGTAGGTAGTCAGACCGTCGGTTCACAGCCTGCAGCAACCCCACAGACTTCCTGGCTTTGTCATCCTTGGACAGCTGGCTGTTCTCTAGGCCCTCAAAAAGGCAGACCAGTTCATCCTGAGGCATGTCCTGTACCTTTCTGAGGCCCAGGGAGCGCAGGAGTGGGTAATGGTTGCAGAATGAGTCTTTTGGTTGCTGTGGCTCCCCAATGAGGACACAATGGTCTTCATCCTCTGGGTCGTACAGCTCTGACGGGCGGCACAGCGACCCGTCAATGTTGGGAACAAATTTAGAGTTCCTCAACTGCTCACGGACACTGCTGCTTCTCTCCAGCTGAGGGTCCTCCAAAATGTACTGCACCAGCGCCAAGACACTGTCATCAGAGTGGCCGCTCCTTAATGCCTTGATGCACAGCTCCTCCTTAGACAACTTGTGAGCCCCCAATTCCAATGCCAGTTCCATCTCCTGGCGCTGGGTGGGTGTAAGAAGAGTCTCGGGATAACTCACTGGAAAGTCTACAAGTTCTGGAGCAATTGTGTTTACTTTCTCCAGATGTGAATCTTGCTCCAACTTGTTTGTGTCTTGAGCCTTGAACATGTGGAGCTTGGTGAGGAACCCTGCAAGAGGTGGCTGGATACTGGAGACCTCTATAAAGCTGCTCACGGCCTGCCTCTGGTGCTCAGTCTTGTGAGTGTTGAACCGAGTGACTGCTTCTTTCTCCTGGTCCTGCCTCACCACCTTCAAGAGGAGAGCCAGAAAGAGTCCCCCATCACATTCAGGGTCAAGGAAATGGTACTTTAACTTTACCAAGGAGCAATGGTAAAAATAATGGGCACACTGTAAGGAGCAGGTGTGGAGTGTGTCAGCATTGAAATGCCTACAGGCGGACCAAGCCTGGGCACGACATACTGATCTTTGAGTAGTCCCCCCCCCCCCCCCTGAAACTGTGGTGTGGTGTGGTGTGGTGTGGTGTGGTGTGGAGTGGTGTGGTGTGGTGTGGTTTGCAAGATATAAGGAGCTGTGGTGTGGTGTGGTGTGGTGTGGTGTGGTGTGGTGTGGTAAGGTGAGGGATGTGTGGTTTGCAAGATATAAGGAGCTGTGGTGTGTTGTGGTGTGGTGTGGTGTGGTGTGGGGAGCTGTGTTGTGTTGTGTTGTGGTGTGGTGTGGTGTGGTGTGGTGTGGTGTGGTGTGTTGTGTTGTGTTGTGTTGTGTTGTGTTGTGTTTTGGTGTGGTGTGGTGTGGTGTGTTGTGTTGTGTTGTGTTGTGTTGTGTTGTGGTGTGGTGTGGTGTGGGGAGCTGTGTTGTGTTGTGTTGTGTTGTGGTGTGGTGTGGTGTGGTGTGTTGTGTTGTGTTGTGTTGTGGTGTGGTGTGGTGTGGTGTGGTGTGTTGTGTTGTGGTGTGGTGTGGTGTGGTGTGTTGTGTTGTGTTGTGTTGTGTTGTGTTGTGTTTTGGTGTGGTGTGGTGTGGTGTGTTGTGTTGTGTTGTGTTGTGTTGTGGTGTGGTGTGGTGTGGTGTGGTGTGTTGTGTTGTGTTGTCGTGTGGTGTGTGTTGTGTTGTCGTGTGGTGTGTGTTGTGTTGTGTTGTCGTGTGGTGTTGTGTGTTGTGTTGTGTTGTCGTGTGGTGTGGTGTGGGGAGCTGTGTTGTGTTGTGTTGTGTTGTGTTGTGGTGTGATGTGGTGTGGTGTGTTGTGTTGTGGTGTGGTGTGGTGTGGGGAGCTGTGTTGTGTTGTGTTGTGGTGTGGTGTGGTGTGGTGTGGTGTGGTGTGTTGTGTTGTGTTGTGTTGTGTTGTGGTGTGGTGTGGTGTGGGGAGTTGTGTTATGTTGTGTTGTGTTGTGTTGTGGTGTGGTGTGGGGAGTTGTGTTGTGTTGTGTTGTGTTGTGGTGTGGTGTGGTGTGGTGTGGTGTGTTGTGTTGTGTTGTGGTGTGATGTGTTGTGTTGTGTTGTGGTGTTGTGTGGTGTGGTGTGGTGTGGTGTGTTGTGTTGTGTTGTGTTGTGTTGTGTTGTGGTGTGGGGAGTTGTGTTGTGTTGTGTTGTGGTGTGGTGTGGTGTTGTGTGGTGTGGTGTGGTGTGGTGTGGTGTGGTGTGATGTGTTGTGTTGTGTTGTGTTGTGTTGTGTTGTGTTGTGTTGTGTTGTGTTGTGTTGTGGTGTGGTGTGGTGTGGTGTGGTGTGGTGTGGTGTGTTGTGTTGTGTTGTGTTGTGTTGTGGTGTGGTGTGGTGTGGTGTGTTGTGCTGTGTTGTGGTGTGTTGTGTTGTGTTGTGTTGTGTTGTGTTGTGGTGTGGTGTGGTGTGTTGTGTTGTGTTGTGTTGTGTTGCGTTGTGGTGTGGTGTGGTGTGGTGTGTTGTGGTGTGGTGTGGTGTGGTGTGGGGAGCTGTGTTGTGTTGTGTTGTGTTGTGTTGTGTTGTGTTGTGTTGTGTTGTGGTGTGTTGTGTTGTGTTGTGTTGTGTGTTGTGTTGTGGTGTGGTGTGGTGTGGTGTGGTGTGGGGAGCTGTGTTGTGGTGTGGTGTGGTGTGTTGTGGTGTGTTGTGTTGTGGTGTGGTGTGGTGTGGTGTGGTGTGGTGTGGTGTGGCGTGGCGTGGTATGTTGTGGTGTGGTGTGGTGTGGTGTGGTGTGGGGAGCTGTGTTGTGGTGTGGTGTGGTGTGTTGTGGTGTGTTGTGGTGTGGTGTGGTGTGGTGTGGGGAGCTGTGTTGTGGTGTGGTGTGGTGTGTTGTGGTGTGTTGTGTTGTGGTGTGGTGTGGTGTGTTGTGGTGTGGTGTGGTGTGGTGTGGCGTGGCGTGGTATGTTGTGGTGTGGTGTGATGTGTTGTGTTGTGTTGTGTTGTGTTGTGTTGTGTTGTGGTGTGGTGTGTTGTGGTGTGGTGTGTTGTGGTGTGGTGTGGTGTAGTGTGGTGTGTTGTGTTAAGAACATAAGAACATAAGAACGCAGGAGTCTGCAAGAGGCCGGTAGGCCTGTACGAGGCAGCTCCTTTGACCCTAAGCTCCCGTGTATCTAACCCCACCTAATATCGCTGTCCATGAATTTATCTAGTCTATTTTTGAATGTGACAATTGTATTGGCACTCACCACATGACTGCTAAGCCTATTCCACTCATCCACCACCCTGTTAGTAAACCAATTTTTGCCTATGTCCCTGTTGAATCTGAATTTATCCAGTTTAAACCCGTTACTTCGTGTCCTACCCGGTTCTCTTACCAACAAAACCTTATGAATGTCTCCCTTATTAAAGCCCTTCATCCATTTATAAACCTCGATCATGTCTCCACGCACCCTTCGCCTTTCTAGAGAATGCAAGTTTAACTGTTTGAGTCTTTCCTCGTATGGCAAGTTTCTCAACCCCTGAATCATCTTAGTCATCCTCCTCTGCACCGATTCTAACATTTTGATATCCATTCTATAGTAGGGTGACCAGAACTGAACCGCATAGTCAAGATGAGGTCTAACTAATGCTAACTATAGTTTGAGGAATACCTCGTGGCTGCTGTTGCTTACGCTCTTGAAATAAATCCCAGTACCCTATTAGCTCGATTTCTAGCTTGAATGCATTGTGCCCTTGGACGGAGATCAGAGCTCACTAAGACCCCTAAATCCTCTCGCACCCAGACCTACTTATGAGAGTGTCATTTAAGCAATAGTTATGTGAGGGGTTGTTCCTACCTACACTCAGAATACTGCACTTCCTACATTGAACTCCATCTGCCATTTATCCGCCCAGTCATATAATCTGTTGAGTTCACCTTGGAGAATACTAGCGTCCTGATCCGACTCAATTACTCTACCGATCTTGGTATCATCTGCAAATTTACTAACATCACTACTAATTCCTGTGTCTAAGTCATTGATATAAATAATAAACAAAAGTGGACCTAATACCGAACCTTGTGGGACCCCACTCGTAACACATCCCCAGTCAGATCTTTTACCATTGATTTGCACTCTTTGCTTCCTATTGCTAAGCCACGCCTTGACCCAGTTCAAAACTTTACCCTCTACTCCGTGAGCCTGTAATTTAAGCAACAGTCGTTGGTGAGGAACTTTGTCAAACGCTTTACTAAAATCAAGATAGATTACATCATAATTTTCATCTCTGTCAACCGCCTCAAATACTTTATTGTAGAAGGACAAGAGATTGGTGATTGGTGATGTTGTGTTGGTGTGTTGTGTTGTGTTGTGTTGTGTTGTGGTGTGTTGTGGTGTGGTGTGTTGTGGTGTGGTGTGGTGTGGTGTGTTGTGGTGTGGTGTGGTGTGTTGTGGTGTGGTGTGTTGTGGTGTGGTGTGGTGTGGTGTGGTGTGTTGTGGTGTGGTGTGGTGTGGTGTGGTGTGGTGTGGTGTGTTGTGGTGTGGTGTGGTGTGGTGTGGTGTGGTGTGGTGTGGTGTGTTGTGTTGTGGTGTGGTGTGGTGTGGTGTGGTGTGGTGTGTTGTGTTGTGGTGTGGTGTGGTGTGTTGTGGTGTGGTGTGGTTTGGTGCAGTGTGGTGTGTTGTGTTGTCGTGTGGTTTGGTGAGTGTTGTGTTGTGTTGTGGTGTGTCGTGTCGTGTCGTGTCGTGTCGTGTCGTGTCGTGTCGTGGTGTGGTGTGGTGTGTTGTGTTGTGTTGTGTTGTGTTGTGGTGTGGTGTGGTGTGGTGTGGTGTGGTGTGTTGTGTTGTGTTGTGTTGTGGTGTGGTGTGGTGTGGTGTGGTGTGGTGTGGTGTGTTGTGTTGTGTTGTGTTGTGTTGTGGTGTGGTGTGGTGTGGTGTGATCTGTGTTTTACAAGGAATAAAGGAGGAACAAAACAGGTCCTGCCCTGCACCCACCTTGCCAAGAGCCTGAGTGGTTCCGTGACGGTCTGCAGCAGACAAGTACTCATGCAGGTCTTTGTGCTGGACGTGTTTTGGCAGCGCAGGGACCACCACCACCCCGAGGAGTTCCAGTGCCTCCACCTGGGGCCTGGAAAGCCAACCACCTTTCCCCTGCACCACCACAGGGGAGGAGAGAGGGCTCAGGGAGGCTGAGTTTGGTGGCTGAGAGGTGGGGAGCAGCGGAATGTTCTCAACGCTACAGAGAGGCAGATCCTGCAAGAGCGTCCACACCTTACCCAGCCACTGATCCACCTGCTGCAGTGGTGGCTGGCACCGCTGCACGTGACGGGCACTCTTGAGGAGCAGGTCAGGGCCGTGAAGCTCTGGCTGGAATGGGCGCAGCTGTGTTTTGCCTGCAAGGATTCATCAGTCTACAGAAGGGAAGTTTTGCTTCCTTTCATCCAAACCCTACTTCCTATAGAACCAATAGAAGTGTGACCAGGACAACCTGGCTCATGACGAAACAAGACGTGTGTGTGTGTGTGTGTGTGTGTGTGTGTGTGTGTGTGTGTGTGTGTGTGTGTGTGTGTGTGTGTGTGTGTGTGTGTGTGTGTTTAATTTTTGTGGAGCAGTAATAAGTCATGTGAAGGCAGTAAGGATGACAAAGTCAAGTGTGGCAGGCAACTGTCTTTCCTCACCTTTCTGTTCACCACCTCATCTTTGCACCACTCTGCACTGCACTAACACAGTGCACTTCAACCCTGCACTGTCACCTTACTCTTTCAAAATTTCATGTTTATTTCTTAAATATCATTAATTCAATTTTATATTCATGTTCTTAAACACTGTTAAGTGCAGAGAGAAACAATGAGGCTGCCGGCGAGCCCACAGCAACAGGCAGTGCTGGGACCACACCCACAGCAGTACAAGGGACGACACCGACCTGAGTGGGCCACGTCCTGCAGAGCCTCCCAGGCAGGCTGAACCACACAAGTGCTTGCCATGAGGCCCTCCAGGCCCAGGAGAGCCTCAGCCTCCACCGCCGAGCACAGGTACACCGCTGAGTCCGAGCCCCCCCGGCTGAAGGTTGACCAGGATCCGTCCTGCAGCGGGAGGAGTGGGAGGCCATGCAGGCCATGGTGCTGCTTGTCCTTGGCAGCATAGCACAAGAGTTGCTGGCAGGTCTCCTCTCCCCCCAGGTCACTGCTGCCCTTCCCTTGCAGTGTTTGGCGCAGCAACTCGGGCGTCACAACGGACAGCTGCTGGCCTGCAAGCACACCAAACAGCGACCTCAGTGCACCAGCATCCCACCACCAAACACTTGCCCCAACAAATGCGAGACAGGGAAGGTCCATCTTATGAATGTGATAGGAACCTTGACCTTTAAAAAGCGTGGTATTGCTCAAGAGATTTAGTAAGTCCACCCACAAAGGATTCGTAAGGTAAGAGTATGCCGTGGCTTTAAATTGCGCCTACAGTCTTGATCAGGCTGTGTTGTGTGTGTGTAACAGCACCATAATTGTCATATAGAATTTCAAGATGATCAAACACACACAAAGAAAAGTTAGCGATTTTTTTTTTAAATAATTTGTCATTTGTTCACCGATTTCTTTCTAACTTGCATATAAAATACTTTTCCATTATCCTAACAAAAACATGTCATTACTTTTATAATATGTTTTAATTTACTTCATTTTTTATTTTATTTAAAGTTATAAATGCTCTTACATATGGAAAAAATATGACCTTTAAATAAAACCTAATCACCTACATCATTTCTTTAATAGTTGAACTTATAAAAACCCAAGTTTTATTTATGTTAAGCAAAAGATAAAAGAGTGCATATATTTACACCAAGTTTTGAGAAAATTGCAATCAAAGTTTGGTTTCCATTTTGGTGCCCCAAAGAAGTTAGTGCTGCAAAAATACCTTTATATGGATGTTATGGTTCAGTAGTCACATAGCAATGCATGTACATAATGATACAGCACCCGGTCCCCCCTTATGAAAGGTAATAGTTGCTCAAGGGCGAGGGCGTCAGGATGTGCCAAGCCCCTTATTGTCGTCAGGCTTGGTGGTGACTCTTCACCTTTTTTCTAGACCACCTAGTCCTCCTCGCTGCAATCAGATGCTGGAGAAGCTGCCTAACACGTTTGTTTTTGGGCACGGTAAGTACGGCGCACTGCTGGTGAAATAGAAGGGAAGCGAGAGAAGCAGAGCAGTAACACGCTTCCCCTTCCATCCAGTGTTCCCCACACGCTGAGGGCATGGAGGCCGTGGAGGCCGTGGAGCGGTGGCTTGAGCAATGAAGTGCCGTGATGAGTGGCGCCAAATGAGTTGTGGGATTCACTAGCATACACTGACATGTGATTATTATACCTGGACAGCAGAGGCAAGAGCGTCGCCTTGCATCCTTCACACTTTACACACAGCAGGAAAAAAGTCATTGGAAGTGAACTGTGTGGAAGATAATAAGGCAAAGAAGAGTTTAGAAGCTGCCATTGATTTTTGAGTGGGTAATAACTGGCACTTCAGGAAGGGATACAGATGGTAACATACCCAGAGCATGAATCGACGCCTGCACATGGTCAGGAAGAATTGCAATGGGCAGCTTTTCCTGTAACAGTGCCTTCCTCACAGCAGTGGCCAGCTCAGGCTCCTCCTCACTCAGAGTATTGCTGGCCAGGACTTCACGGGGTGGCAGGAACCCACGGACCTGAGAACAAGGAGTGAAAATTCTGTCCAGGTAAGGTAAGGTAGAGGTGGGAGCATATGCTATAGCTGCGTGTGGCTGCGGTGGTCATCTCTGATACGTTGGCCCTTTCAGCCTGTGGTAGGTAACAACCATAGCTTGGCACGATAACAGAAAACCTTATTCCCGATAACCGATAACTGATAATGGAAAACTTTATAAGTGATAACCAATATTCGTTAACTGGAAACACAAGTATACGCGATAACCGATAACCGATACCCGATATTAATTCACAATTCCGATACAAGCTAGCGATAAGTCCGATAGGCGAAAACAATACTATATTGATATTTCAAATAAAAAACAGAGATGAATTCAAATTTTCATTATCTGTATTTTAGAAAACTTACAAAACCTGAAAACCACACATAGACACGTACCTATGGACGGTAATACTAGAAACGCCTGCACCGGTGTTGTGTTATTTGGCGTCCCCACCGTCAAAAGCTGGCGCTTTTGTTTACAAACACGAGAGATCAGCTGATCTCTCGTGAACTGCGCATGCTCAGACCAGCAAGCGTAGACCTGTACAGTCTCACAAGGCTTTTTAACCATAATTAAGAGATGCTGGAAGGCTGAATCAGACATACAGTACCACTACCATCATTCTTGCTGTTTCTAGAATGACACACTGTACGAGTTGTGTTTATATATAGGGGAGAGCGATGATGATTCGGCCACTTTTTAGAAATTTTTTTTGGAAAAAAAGTTTAAGAAGTAGTGTAATTGTGTTGATCTCAAAATGTTCCGTCATCATTTGGCTCTTTAGGCTGCTAATATGACACTCATAGCTATTTCCAGTTTTCAAGTGTAAGTGATGAAACACAAGTTTCTAAATCGTCTGAACCATCCCCACCCGCGGTGATGGTTCGGCCAGGGGAGTGGGATGGTACGGACACTCATAGTACTCGCCATAATATTAATATAGCTTAAGTTTGATTGGCTAATAAACAAAATTATATCTACTACAAAACATTTGTATAAGGACAAAAGTATCGTTTCAATATTTATAGGAGAAGAAATAAAAGGAAAATTACAAGAAATATCTCAAAAAATTTGGTATTAGGTCTTCCTTCTTTTCTTACAAGCATAATATCTGAATATAAATCAACCAAATTAACCTTTTTATAACCGTTGCAACACCAATAATGTTTAAATTGATATAAATTTAATAAAAATCATGAAAAAATCAACTGTCCGAGTCATCACGACTCTACAAAAAACAAATGTGTGGTCACACTCCTTTTCTAGCACGAGAGCTGGGTAATTGTTATGCAGCAATACCTTCGCCGTGCATCGCTGCGTCACCGAAATAATTTACATTGTGCTAATTGCCATGTTTTTGAAGTGAGAGCTTACGATACACGTACCCTGCAAATATTACATACGAGGTGCAAAAAAACATAAACTCGCACTTGCATCGAAAAGAGGAACTCTGAGGGCGTGGTTGTCCCTTCGAGGGCCAAGGCAACAAAGTTTTGCACATTCACACAAAATCTCGCGGCACTCACTCCCATACACCTTACAATAAGTGCTATGGCCGGACCATCCCACTGTCCGAATCATCACCACTCTCCCCTACAGAGTGTCGTTTTAGAAACAGCGAGGATGGTGGTACAGTACGTCTGATTCAGCCTTCCAGCAGCTACTCCTAATGTGTTAAAAAGCTTTGCAAGACTGTACAGGGCTACGCTATTGGTCTGAACATGCATAGTTCACTAGAGACCAGTGTTTGTAAACAAAAGCGCCAGCTTTTGACGATGGGACGCCAAATAACACAACACTGGGTGCCTTCAATACCATGGCATGCTCACAAACGAATATGGAATATTAAATTTGAGGCAGTGAATAATCATTTTTTGGGCAAAGTTAAATGATTTTTCTCTTTGATATATTGATTTTTGAGTCAAACATTAAAAGATAACCAAGTGTTTTAATGTTGATGATCTAAGTATGAAATCTCTTCACCGAAGATATTTCATACCCCGAAGTTTTTTCATACAACACCGGGCGCCCGGGCCACGCATGCGCAGTAGGGAGGAGACAATGTGTTTTTTTTTTTATGAGGCGGAAAAAAAGTACCGATTATCGCTAGTTTGGTAACAAAAGTAACGAAGATACCGATATATATATTTAAATAAGTAGCGTATTGCCGATAACCCGATTTTGTTATCAGCGATAAAGTATCGCGATAGCTTATCGCGATGACGCCCAACTATGATAACAACCACTTACCCTGGGATTGTCAGTTTGCTTTCCCAGGTTTCCCCAGGTACCCATTTATTGACCAGACTGAAAGGGAGGATGAACAGCTGGGTGAGCTGCATGCCGACTGCCTATCCTTTGTGAATATGCACCCACCTTTACCTTTTAGTGCTGTATGAAGCAGAGCAACACATGAAAAAAAATAAACTTTTCTGCTTTCTTCCATTGCCTGAGAATAAAAGGAAAGAAGGAGGTTTGCTAAAGATCAGGGTTGTTTTATTTAAATCAAGTTGATTTAAATCACTGATTTAAATAAAAATTTAAATTAAATGGTTTTAAAAAAAATCATTGATTTAAATGAAGATTTATATATATATATATATATATATATATATATATATATATATATATATATATATATATATATATATATTTTTTTTTAATGTCATTGTAATATTGATTTAAATCTTGATCTTATTGCTGAGCAACAACATAGGATGGAGAAATAAACAAAGAAAACACTCTAACTTTGATATCAATATTTTCTCTGGCAACTTCACAAAAAAATTTCCAGAGCTGATTAGTTCATTATATATATATATATATATATATATATATATATATATATATATATATATATATATATATATATATATATATATATATATTTTTTTTTACGTTGTTGCCTATTGCGCCGGTAGGCATCTTCCCGGTGGGGCCTGATGGTCGGCCCAAGGCTTCTTCCAGGTGGGGCCTGATGGTCAGCCCAGCCCGTTCTGGCGCAGGCGAGTGTTTATAGTGGCGCCATCTTGCATTGGCTCATGCTGCCCCCCGGAACTCGTACTTGATTCGCTTGGACGGCTTCCTCTAGAGTCCGGGTTGATGGGTGGTCTTCAGGACAGCATGTGGGTAGTTTTAAGCCACTCGGCGGTGACCGAAAAATCCGAGTGGGAGCGTGAGGATTCGAACCCGCGTCGTCCATCACGCGGCGAATGTGGGTCCAGTACGCTATCACTTCGGCCACCGCCTATATATATATATATATATATATATATATATATATATATATATATATATATATATATATATATATATATATATATATATATATATATATATATATATATATATATATATATATATATATATATATATATATATATATATATATATATATATATATATATATATATATATATATATATATATATATATATATATATATATATATATATATATATATATATATATATATATATATTTTTTTTCCGTCAGCCACACCTGGTCCGTCTAGTGTCCTCTGGAGCAGAACAAGACACTGACCGCCTTTCTCACGGTATCTTGCTGAGGCAGAGTGATGGTTTCAAAAGTATTTTACAACATGAACCACATGTTCTTTTATGTTGCCAGTTTCCAAATCATGAGCCAATACATTTAGTATGTGTGCAGGGCAACCATGGGTTAGAAACTTCCGTTCATTTGCTTGTTGTAACTGTTTTCTCATCTTGTTGACATTGGCTGTATTAGATGTTGATGTCTGTCCTCATATAGCAAGTTTCTCACCCCTTGGATCTTTTTTTTTTTTTTTTTTTGCCTCCATAGTCTAGTGGTTAGCGTGCCTTGCTACGAATCCGCAGCCGTGAGTTCGAATCCTGACCTGAGCAGTCAGCGTGCCGCTCACCCAGCTGCTCATCCTCCCTTTCAGCCTGGTCGATAAATGGGTACCTGGGGAAACCTGGGGAAGGTAAACTGTGGTAACCCGGATGTCATGCTGACCCTGTCCTGGGGTGATGGGTTCTTTCCACCTATGGTCAAGGGCCAGTGCCACGGAGATGAGCACTGCGGCCACACTCAGCTGTAGCGTATGCCCCCATCTTTACTCTTTTGGTTGGTCCCAGCCAATTGGTGGTGCAGGCAACCGTTTTATAGTGCCGCCATCTTGCTTGGCTACCTCCCCCCCCCCTCCCCCGACCTTCACTTGGTCCTCTTTAGAGAGTTTTGCTGGAGTCTGGAGAGTTTCGCTGGAGTCCAGTTGACGGGCATTCATGAGGACAGCATATGGGTAGTCTTGGGCCCCTCCAAACACTCAAATGAACTAAAGAAAAGCTATTAAAAGGGACAAAAACACCAACTATAGGAAGTGCCAGTAAAGGAAATATTTGAAACATATGCCCTAATTTTCAAAGAATCACTTCACATACACACATGGATCATCCACAGCCTTTTCTGATACTTTCATTAGAAGCTGCATTAATTTTTCTTTGTGCAATTTCAGTGAGGACATGTCCAAAACATGACATGATCTGGTTAGACTGTTAAGGGACTAGACAGAGTCGTGGTGTGGTGCTGGCCAGTGGCTGGCTGGCTGCAGATGATCAGTCTTGGGACTGGCTCAAACAGCCAGCCAGGTTACTTATCATGATGGAATATGATACAAGAATATTCCAACAAGTGTTTGAAACTAATGTAGAGAATATATAGAGGTTTACATTCATTTATTTTTTTTCATTAATAATAAAAAAATCGATTTAAATAAAAAATCATTAAAAAAAAAATCCAATTTTTTTTATTAAAAAAAAAAAAAAAAAAATCTGCTAAAGATTCACCCTTCTTCCTTTTTCATCTCCCTTCACTCTGCTGTTCCTAGCAAATAAACGGAAAAAGAAATTTACTCTATACTCCCTATTCTTTCTTTTCCTTCAACCGTCACTCTTCCCTTTCGCCGCCCAGGCAACTCACCTCCGTGGCAATGACAGGGAGGTCCAAGAGGCCGCACCAGACCTGCTTCGCCATCTCGTGCCACCTTCCTGCTGTCCCACGAAGGCTGGGCAGGAATGTGTACCAGGTGTCTGCACTGAAGCTGCCCTCCTTCGCTTCCTCCAGAAGTTCTTTGAGAAGCTCCAGATAAGCTCTTGGCACCACCTTACTGACCAGATCTTCATTCCAGACAACCTGCCGTGCACATGAAGTGTTACTCCCTCTCCCTCTCACTTAGAAATCCCTTAATCTCACTCACATTCATGCTGTACAAAAATGTAACCTTAATTAGTCCAACAAAAAGTGAAGAAAAAACGACAACCTGACCTAGGCCAAGATAACTTGCTAACCAGTTCACACCTTAAAGTAACTCAACCCCAAGCAAGCTAACATTAACTAAACCAAAACTAAACTTGATCTCAACCAGTCACGTTCAAAGTGTAGTGACCCAACATGTGCAAAGAAGGACCCAAGACTCTCTGGGTCAATGAGGAGTCTCTTTGGGTCAGTGGCAAGCTGTTGGCCTTCCCACCTCCCTCGGCATGAGTTCACATCTCCCGACTGCAATGAAGGTTGTTGTTGTAATATTAAATGACTTAAAATGCCCTTAAAGCTAATTTTCCTTCTTCCTTTTCCTCTTTTTCTTCTTCTCATTTAATGTCTTTGTTTTCACTTATGGGGTCAAACAAGCTATGTGTCTCTCAAACTCTTGACTATCATATACTCTCTCCTCCCTGGTGTTCATCCCTCTCTCATGTCTTTCTCCACATACTCTCCAGGTCATCTTCAGTCTCCCATCTGGTCTCCTCCCTCCTAACTCCACCTCCGAGTACATGGCCCTCCTCCTCCTTCCTCCTGACGTGTCCATAGCACCTCAACCTTTGCCTCCTCAGCACACTCAACACGTCCTCCACACCGCATCTTCTTATCACCTCCTCGTTTGATGCTGTATCATCCCATCTCACATGCCCCAGGTATCTCGGCATTCTGCACACCTTATCCTAGGTAGACCAGTTTCTCATGTGTTTATAAAAGCAACAAAGATGAAAGTAACTGCCACAATACACACATCTGGCTCAGCACATTCAAACTACCACACCACTGCCACACCTCTGACAAACACAACACACACCAAGACAAACCTTCAACCGCAAGATACTCTTCTGTCTGTGTGGTTGTATATCCGTTTACTGTGACTAGATAAACCTGGTAACACACACACACACACACACACACACACACACACACTTACATCTGTCTCGTTGATGCTACTCTCACTCGTCCTCCACTTCACTTGTCTTCGGTTCTGGCTGAGGACAAAGGTTCCATTGACTTGTATGGGGAGGTCAGTCTGGCTGCTGGGGTCTGGGGGCAGCGGCAGTAAGCTGAAGATGTGCCCCTTGGCTCTAGGTGCTGCAGGCGGGGAGACAGGGACTGCCACGCCCACCAGAGGTATGTGCTTGTCCTTGTTCCGTCCAGTCCACGTCATCCACTCTTCGTCTTCCTCCCCTGGTAGTAAGTGGAGGACCCTCAGAGTCTGCTTCTGGACTTCCCTTCCTCTGACTCTGGTCGTGAGTGTAGTCTCATAGGAGCAGGAGAGAGCACTGGATAGGGAGCCTCTGGACTGGCACAGACTCTGCCTGAAGCTCCTCTTCTTGTTCCTCACCTCCTCCGCGGCCCGGCTGGTGATCGTCATGGAGTGGGTGACATTTACCTTCCCCGCTGTATGAATGCCAAGAGTGACCTTCTCCAGGGACTTCAGGAAGGTGAGGCAGATGTCAGCCTCCACAGCAAAGGACCGGAAGAGGTTCTCAACATGACTTGAGGTGTAGAGTGTGTCCGAGATCTTGGAGGCAGACCGTCGCAGGGGAAACCAGAACAGAGTGCCTGGGAGATTGCTGTCAGCCTTGAGGTGTTTGGTGAGGTAATATTCAAAAGCCTGGTGGCTGGAAGGGTCAGGCAGCACCTCCGTCAGCTTGTCGAGGGGGAGGGAGCGACACATCTTGTCCTCGGTTTCACTGGGGTCCATGAAGAGCGCCTGCGTCCCGCTGATGATGGTGACATAGTCTGCAGAAAAGTGACTTACTCACTACTGCTGACACCAGATCAATTACAAGTTTTTCTATTACTTTACTAATTCTTTTAATTTTTATTTGTTAACATGACTAATTGCCACCAGAACTATTACTCTTCCTTGATCATCTCTTATCATTAATTTTGTGGGTGATACAGTAATTACAGTTAGGTAATCTAGAGGTCAGTGGTTTGGGCATCTAGAGAAGTATCTGGATAGAAGGTGTGTAGAGGAGAAAGGAAAGGAAGTGCATGGCAAGCAGATGAGATAAAAGGGGCAACTGAGGCTAAAAGAAGGACTTTTGGGAGATGAGATGAGAAAAAAAAAGCACTGAGGAACATTGGAGAAAGACTGATCAGGCAAAGTAAGGAGAGAGTAGTTGAGTAGTCTGGCAGGTAGGTACATTAAGGTGCTGCCCAAAGTAACCTGAACACGGGGACCTTTCCATACACAGTTCTGCCTCTTGCCACTAGGAGGAGGCGGTAGCACCCTTTGTGGCTCAGCACAGTAATGGCCGCAGTGTGAGTGGACGCATTGTTCAGTTCACTTCTTTCTGTAAGGCCTTGCTTGGGCACTTTAGAGGTTTAGCAATGGCGGATCTGACAGTACAAAGAACCTGCAACAAGTTCTGCTTCAAGATCAACAAGACAGCTGCAGAAACTCACCGGTTGCTTCAGGAAGCCTTTGGTGACAAAGCCACGTCCCAAAGCAGAACATGTTTTCTGGTACAGGCGTTTCAAGGAGGAATCAATGTCAGCTGAGGATGGTGATAGTTCTGAATGAACGTCAACAAGCACAACATCAGAAAACATGAAAAAGGTTTCAGGCCATCCTTGCAGATCACAGACGAACTATCCATGGTGTTTGTGATGTCGCAGGACTGTCGTGCAGGAGTGTTAACGCATTTTGTTGGATGAGTTGGACGAGACACATGGCTGCAAAATTTGTGCCGAGATTGCTGAGAACGAACAGAAGGCACATCTGGGTTTTTCATCATGACAAGGCGCCCGCCCACATACCACTTGCTGCCTGGCAGCTCCAGGCTTCCAATAACATGGAGGTCACTCTCCACCCCACCCCATCTGCCTGACCTTGCCCATGATACTTTTCCATGTTTCTCAGGATGAAATTACAAAGTTCAGCATTTTGACTCAATTGAGGAGATCCAGAAAGAATTGCAGGAGGTGCTTGAGACCCATCACACTTGAGGCCTTAAGCGATACATGGAATCGGGGAGGGCCTGCTGTACACCTCCCCAAGTGGACTACAGGTAACTCTCGATTTACGCGAGTTTGGTTTACGCATTTTTTAAATAACGCGAGATCCAAAATCCAAATAAATGTTTAATTTACACGTTTTTTCACTTATACACGATATTTTATGGAGTGGCCACCAGATGTCTCACGCAACTGGACTCACACGGCGCCACGGCCACACAGCTGAGCTCAGTTCTTCCCACGCGCCACTTGAACAACAATACAGTACCCACGCTGCCACACTACTCAACAACAACAACACACTCGCTGCTGTGCTACCATGAGGGGAAGGGCAGCCAGAGGAGGAACCACGAGAGGGAGAAGAGTCAGAGTGATACAGTAGGCAATAAAGGTACAAACCTACCTCTTGTTTGACTTACATTGTTTTTGATTTACGCAACCTCTTCAAGGACACAATACTCGTGTAAATCGAGAGTTACCTTACTTCAAAGGTGAGAGACCCAGAAGGATGGGTAACTTGTTACCCTACAATATTCAAATTACTGAGACTTATGGGTAGCACCTGATATGGGCAAAATACTGTGCCTGGAAGATGAAAAGCTCTTCAGGAAAGAAGTGAAGGGAGGAGAGGGTGAAGCTTGCAAAATAAAGTGAAGGGGGGATGGAGAGCAGAAGTGATCATTTCAGAAAGAAAATGAACGTAGGGCAGCACATCCACAAGGGGAGATGGAGAGGATTTTTACATAGATTTACATAGAAAATCAGACCACACAGACCCCATGGTCCAGACTAGGTGGTCTGTCCTTAAACCTAAGTGATTTTACATTAATCAGAAGGCTCCAAAACATTGCATTTCAACTCTAGTTGATATGAAGTTGAAGGAAGTGACGGTTGAGCTTGTTTTTGAAGGAGTCAATCGTGTTACACTGGACCACTGACGGTGGGAGCTTATTCCATTCTCGCACTACAACGTTGGTGAAGAAAAATTTGGTGCAGTCTGAATTTACTTGTCTACATTTGAGTTTTACGCCATTGTTCCTCGTACGCAAAGTGTCATCGATCATAAACAATGTTGATCTGTCTACATTCGTGAAACCATTAAGTATTTTAAAACATTCGATCAGTTTTCCTCTGAGGCGACGTTTCTCAAGAGAGAACATGTTAAGGGTGGAAAGACTTTCTTCGTAAGATTTGCTGCGCAAGGAAGGGATCATTTTTGTTGCCCGACGCTGAACACCTTCTAATTTAGCAATGTCCTTTGCATGGTGGGGAGACCAAAACTGTACCACATATTCCAAGTGGGGTCTGACAAACTATTGTATAGTGGAAGTATTACATCTTTATTCTTGAATAAAAAGTTTCTTTTAATGAGGCCCAACATTCTGTTCGCTTTATTTGCTGCATCGATGCATTGCTGTGAGAATTTGAGGTCTGACGTGATTTTGACTCCCAAGTCCTTAACGGCAATAAGGGTAAGAGTAGCCTGCCACACCTGAAAAAATGGGCGTAAGCCACTCCCAGTGACATATATACCAGAGGTGAGGGGCTGCTGCAAGCCTGTCAAAAAACCTCCCGAGTCCTCACTTTGTTTCCCTAATGTCTCATCAACACCAGAGTAATTCAGCATGCTCTCTAACGACAGATTTTCTTACTTGCCACACCACACTACATGCACATGACACAGCTCATTTCCTCAAAATTTTGTTTCAAAATTACAATTATAACCATGATGGACGAAAAAAAAATCAGTTCCCATCCAAGATTATATTAAGATTCTTACTACTGATGTTTACTGTTCCCTCTCTGGCATGACTCCTCGGAAAGCTTGTGGATGCAATGGAAGTGCATCCTATTGTCCTTGAAAGCTGTGCCTCTGTGCTGACACCCTGCCTGGTCACACTCTTTTGTCTCTCTCAACACCTACTGTTGCTTCCTGCTGGAGGCAGGCTTACATAGAACCTGTAACACTCAACTCTACCTGTAACAGTTAACTATCTGCAACAGTTAAATTTACCTTTATCACAATCAGCTCTACCTGTAACAAGGTCCATTCTACCTGTACTTAGTCAAACTTCTCCGTAGAGCAGTACACTTTACCTGTCAGGTGGAACACAGACTTGAAGCCAAGGCCAAACTGACCCACCCGCACAGGGTCGTTCTCCTTGACGCTGTCACCGAGCTTGCGGATGCCGTGCCAGTCTTCCTCCGAGAACGTGGCATCGTTGAACAGGCACAGCCCTGGGCCCTGCACCCACACCCCCCCATTACCACACACCATCCAAGTAATGCACACACACCATCCAAGTAATGCACACACGCCATTCCAAGTAATGCACACACATCATTCCAAGTAATTCACACACACACCATTCCAAGTAATTCACACACACACACACACCATTCCAAGTAATTCACACACACCATTCCAAGTAATTCACACACACACACCATTCCAAGTAATTCACACACACCATTCCAAGTAATTCACACACACCATTCCAAATAATTCACACACACACACACACACACACACACACACACACACACACACACACACACACACACACACACACACACACACACCACTCCAAGTAATTCACACACACCACTCCAAGTTGCACCGACTGTTGCTTAAATTACAGGCTCACGGAGTAGAGGGTAAAGTTTTGAACTGGGTCAAGGCGTGGCTTAGCAATAGGAAGCAAAGAGTGCAAATCAATGGTAAAAGATCTGACTGGGGATGTGTTACGAGTGGGTCCCACAAGGTTCGGTATTAGGTCCACTTTTGTTTATTATTTATATCAATGACTTAGATACAGGAATTAGTAGTGATGTTAGTAAGTTTGCAGATGATACCAAGATCGGTAGAGTAATTGAGTCGGATCAGGACGCTAGTATTCTCCAAGGTGAACTCAACAGATTGTATGACTGGGCGGATAAATGGCAGATGGAGTTCAATGTAGGGAAGTGCAGTATTCTGAGTGTAGGTAGGAACAACCCTTCACATAACTATTGCTTAAATGACACTCTCATAAGTAGGTCTGGGTGCGAGAGGGATTTAGGGGTCTTAGTGAGCTCTGATCTCCGTCCAAGGGCACAATGCATTCAAGCTAGAAATCGAGCTAATAGGGTACTGGGATTTATTTCAAGGAGCGTAAGCAACAGAAGCCCCGAAGTCTTCCTCAAACTATATTTAGCATTAGTTAGACCTCATCTTGACTATGCGGTTCAGTTCTGGTCACCTTACTATAGAATGGATATCAAAATGTTAGAATCGGTGCAGAGGAGGATGACTAAGATGATTCAGGGGTTGAGAAACTTGCCATACGAGGGAAGACTCAAACAGTTAAACTTGCATTCTCTAGAAAGGCGAAGGGTACGTGGAGACATGATCGAGGTTTATAAATGGATGAAGGGCTTTAATAAGGGAGACATTCATAAGGTTTTGTTGGTAAGAGAACCGGGTAGGACACGAAGTAATGGGTTTAAACTGGATAAATTCAGATTCAACAGGGACATAGGCAAAAATTGGTTTACTAACAGGGTGGTGGATGAGTGGAATAGGCTTAGCAGTCATGTGGTGAGTGCCAATACAATTGTCACATTCAAAAATAGACTAGATAAATTCATGGACAGCGATATTAGGTGGGGTTAGATACACGGGAGCTTAGGGTCAAAGGAGCTGCCTCGTACAGGCCTACCGGCCTCTTGTAGACTCCTGCGTTCTTATGTTCTTATGTTCTTAAGTAATTCACACACACCATTCCAAGTAATTCACACACACCATTCCAAGTAATTCACACACACACACACACCATTCCAAGTAATTCACACACACACCATTCCAAGTAATTCACACACACCATTCCAAGTAATTCACACACACCATTCCAAGTAATTCACACACACCATTCCAAGTAATTCACACACACCATTCCAAGTAATTCACACATACCATTCCAGGTAATTCACACACACCATTCCAGGTAATTCACACACACCATTCCAAGTAATTCACACACACCATTCCAGGTAATTCACACACACCAATCCAAGTAATTCACACACACCATTCCAGGTAATTCACACACATCATTCCAGGTAATTCACACACACCATTCCAGGTAATCCACACACACACCATTCCAAGTAATTCACACACACCATTCCAGGTAATTCACACACACCATTCCAGGTAATTCACACACACCATTCCAGGTAATTCACACACACCATTCCAGGTAATTCACACACACCATTCCAGGTAATTCACACACACAATTCCAAGTAATTCACACACACCATTCCATGTAATTCAAACACAACATACAAGGTAATTCACACACCATTCCAGCACCACACACACCATTCCAAGTAATTCACACACACCATTCCAGGTAATTCACACACACCATTCCAGGTAATTCACACACACCATTCCAGGTAATTCACACACACCATTCCAGGTAATTCACACACACCATTCCAGGTAATTCACACACACCATTCCAGGTAATTCACAACACCATTCCTGGTAATTCACACACACCATTCCAGGTAATTCACACACACCATTCCAGGTAATTCACACACACCATTCCAGGTAATTCACACACACCATTCCAGGTAATTCACACACACCATTCCAGGTAATTCACACACACCATTCCAAGTAATTCACACACTTCTCCCGTATGTCACAACTAGGTAAATACAACTAGGTAAATACACACACCATTCGGATTGACCCGCATCAGGAGGCATTCAGACAACACTTCAACATTCCACTATTGATTGTCGCAGAAGAAAGCTTGCATTCCTGCTAATTATCGCACTAAATTTGCTCTCATGATTATTTCTCCAACAGAACACAGTCTACCTTTATGCTGTCTTACTAAAATGGTTACGTACAGAGCACGCTTTTCTGGATGCAAAATAAATCAAACTGTAACCCATTTTGGTATAGTATAAAAAATAAGAGTGAGCAAGTGAGAGATAACTCATCCACCCAAAAAAGCCTCCCCCCCCCCCCAGTACTGCCTCACCTCAATGAACCGTTGCACCTCCTCTCGGGCCCCAGGCTGCCGCAGGGGCTCCGGGAAGTGCACCGCCTCCACACGCGTCGCCCCGGCATCCTCGGCATTCTGCACCAGCTCCTGTGGGAGTGGAAGGCTTGGTACAGTGATCCCTAATGAGGAAATATGACAACATGTCTGATCACTGAGCTAAAAATACAAAAAAATGACCATGCTGTGGTTAAGAACAGCTGCAGAGTAACAGACAATAGGGCAAGGACACAGCCCTGCCTCACTCCCGTGTACCAGATAGGTCCAGATATGAGACCAGGCCCGTCCATTCATTTTTTTTTGGGGGGGCAAGGGGTGGCACTGCTCCCCTTATCAGGTTCTCTGCCACCCAGTGGCGTCGTTAGCCTTGGGCTTCCGGGGCTTGAGCCCCAAATGTTTTGACTCTAGCCCCGAACCTTTTTTTTCACCCCCGGGCCCTGTGCCCCCGTCCCTCCAAAAATAATAAATAAATATTCTACACACATACACAAAAAAAAAAAAAAAAAAACGCCGAGCGCCGAGCGGTGAGAGACAATAACAAAGACAAACCCAAAACTTTATACAGAACACAGAAAACCAAAGCAGAGACTACTTAATAGCCGATATATATTGGGACCTCTTCTTTGGCAACGACGCCCTCTACGCCCGTGACGGGATACACTTGACGTTCAAGGGTGTTGAGGCTCTCTCAGACTCCCTTGAGCGAGCACTTGGTACCCTGAGGGATTTTTTAGTATAGGCGAGGGGGGGAGGAGTAATGGGAGCAATGGGAGGAGTAATGGGAGGGGACATCTAGCTCATAATATAACCAGGCAGCTTAGAAGTAATTCTAGAGGAGTAACAGAGGACGGGCTAAGAATCTTCTATACTAACAGCAGGAGCCTCAGAAACAAGATAGACTTACTAAGGGGTGAAGCTTGTTCAGAAAATTTTGACATAATAGCGATCACTGAGACATGGATAGACTTTGCTAATAGAAATTTTAGGTCAGAATTTGAAATAACGGGTTATCAGATGTTTCACAAAGACAGAAGGGGCAGAAAGGGAGGTGGAGTTGCGCTATATGTTAAAGACTCACTTAAATGTTTAGTTAACAACTCAGTCAAAACTAACATGGATTCAGAATCAGTTTGGGTGGACGTTTACAAAGGAAAGAAAACTAACTCTAGGAGTTATATACAGGCCACCCAACCTTAACAGGCAGGACACGAGTATATTACTACAGGAGATTGGCAGGGCGAGTATGAGTAGAAATGTCTGCGTAATGGGGACTTTAATTATAGGAATATAGACTGGGAAGATCTAGTGGGTGACCTGGAAGCCGAGGACTTTCTTGAAGTTATACAAGATAATTTCCTTAAGCAGGTAGTTACTGAGCCTACCAGAGGAGATAACATATTAGACTTAGTCCTAACCAATAATGGGAACTTGCTACGTGAGTTGGAGGTGGGCGGAGAGTTAGGAAATAGTGATCACAGAACGGTTCGTTTTAGGTTAGACTGGTAACCTGATCCAAACCCAGTGTTAGTGCCAGATTTTAGAAGAGCAAACTACGAGGGGCTTGAAGACATCTTGAAGGGTAAACTGGGATAATTTAGGGATTCATGAGGGCCAGAACTGCGGATTGGAGAGCCAGGAGAACCAGGTAGAAATGTCTTACAATAATTTAGTTAGAGTAATAGTAGAGGGGCAAGAACAGCATATACCACAGCGAACACTTAGAAAAGAAAACAATGATCCTAAGTGGATGACTCGTGGACTAAAACACGAGATTGGGTTAAAGAAGGGAATTTATCAGAAAATAAAGAATGGGGAAACACATCTCAGGGGCCGGTACGTCGAACTATCTAGATTAGTTAAGAAAAACACCAGGATAGCAAAAAAGAACTATGAAATCAAAGTAGCAAATGAGGCGAAAAGTAATCCTAAGGGCTTCTTTCAGATGTATAGAACAAAAACACGGGAGAAAATTGGACCGCTGAAATCAAACACAGGGGAGCTAGTAGAAATTACGAAAATATGAGCACATTGTTGAACGACTACTTCCTTTCAGTATTCACACAGGAGGATCGAACGACTATACCGGAAAGAGTTCAGGTGTACGAGGGCGGGGATGGCGATAAATTGAGGGATATAATCATTACCAGGCAAGTAGTTCAGGATGAGATAGATAAGCTTAAGAAGAACAAGTCGCCAGGTCCTGACGGGATATTTCCGAGGTTATTAAAGGAGCTAGGTGATATAATCAGTGACCACTAACCGACATCTTTAAGATGTCGGTAAATACTAACTATGTGCCGAGCCTATGGAAAGTAGCTAATGTGACGCCGATTTTAAAAAGGGGACAGGTCAGTTGCTTCAAACTATCGCCCAATTAGCTTAACATCGGTTATAGGGAAGATGCTGGAGTCCATAATAGCCAGGAACATTCGGGAGCATTTAGAGAAACATAGCTTAATTCACGACTCGCAGCATGGGTTCACAAAAGGTAGGTCATGCCTCACCAATCTCTTGTCCTTCTACAATAAAGTATTTGAGGCGGTTGACAGAGATGAAAATTATGATGTAATCTATCTTGATTTTAGTAAAGCGTTTGACAAAGTTCCTCACCAACGACTGTTGCTTAAATTACAGGCTCACGGAGTAGAGGGTAAAGTTTTGAACTGGGTCAAGGCGTGGCTTAGCAATAGGAAGCAAAGAGTGCAAATCAATGGTAAAAGATCTGACTGGGGATGTGTTACGAGTGGGGTCCCACAAGGTTCGGTATTAGGTCCACTTTTGTTTATTATTTATATCAATGACTTAGACACAGGAATTAGTAGTGATGTTAGTAAATTTGCAGATGATACCAAGATCGGTAGAGTAATTGAGTCGGATCAGGACGCTAGTATTCTCCAAGGTGAACTCAACAGATTATATGACTGGGCGGATAAATGGCAGATGGAGTTCAATGTAGGGAAGTGCAGTATTCTGAGTGTAGGTAGGAACAACCCCTCACATAACTATTGCTTAAATGACACTCTCATAAGTAGGTCTGGGTGCGAGAGGGATTTAGGGGTCTTAGTGAGCTCTGATCTCCGTCCAAGGGCACAATGCATTCAAGCTAGAAATCGAGCTAATAGGGTACTGGGATTTATTTCAAGGAGCGTAAGCAACAGAAGCCCCGAAGTCTTCCTCAAACTATATTTAGCATTAGTTAGACCTCATCTTGACTATGCGGTTCAGTTCTGGTCACCCTACTATAGAATGGATATCAAAATGTTAGAATCGGTGCAGAGGAGGATGACTAAGATGATTCAGGGGTTGAGAAACTTGCCATACGAGGAAAGACTCAAACAGTTAAACTTGCATTCTCTAGAAAGGCGAAGGGTGCGTGGAGACATGATCGAATTTTATAAATGGATGAAGGGCTTTAATAAGGGAGACATTCATAAGGTTTTGTTGGTAAGAGAACCGGGTAGGACACGAAGTAACGGGTTTAAACTGGATAAATTCAGATTCAACAGGGACATAGGCAAAAATTGGTTTACTAATAGGGTGGTGGATGAGTGGAATAGGCTTAGCAGTCATGTGGTGAGTGCCAATACAATTGTCACATTCAAAAATAGACTAGATAAATTCATGGACAGCGATATTAGGTGGGGTTAGATACACGGGAGCTTAGGGTCAAAGGAGCTGCCTCGTACAGGCCTACCGGCCTCTTGCAGACTCCTGCGTTCTTATGTTCTTATGTTCTTATATACTAGTGTTTCAACCATGCATTAACTCTGGAAGAAGTTGAAGACAGAAAAAACTATATCACAACAATATGGAACAGAAGAAAAAAGAAAACTGAACAAAACTAAAATACAACAACACCAATCAACAATCAAGAATCAAGAATCAAGAATAAGACATAAGTGGGAGCCGTTACAAAGGCAATCCCACGCCTACCATCTTAATTAATTAACGCACACCGTGTCTCTCTCTCTCTCTCTCTCTCTCTCTCTCTCTCTCTCTCTCTCTCTCTCTCTCTCTCTCTCTCTCTCTCTCTCTCTGTGTGTGAGAGAGAGAGAGAGAGAGAGAGAGAGAGAGAGAGAGAAATGGGGGTGTACTCTCATTCGGGGAGTATGGTGCACGACAATGCATAATAATAATAATAATAATAATAATGATAATAATAATAATAATAATAATAATAATAATAATAATAATAATAATAATAATAATAATAATAATAATAATAATAATAATAATAATAATAATAATAATAATAATAATAATAATAATAATAATAATAATAATAATAAACCTCTTTAAAAAAAACGCACCAAGACTCTTTACCCCTTGGGTGGTGTGGAAATAAGGTCAAAGTGTAATATTTTCATGTTCTTAGCGACCACTCCTTCCCCACTCCCTGGCCATCCCCAGCGGAACCTCACCATTCACCTGCTTATGACTCATCAGAATTTGCTTGACGGTCCTGGCATTCCATATATAGGTACAGTCTCCATATTTTATCATATTTATGCCATATGGCTGACATTGTATGGCAGATGGCAGACACACTAAAAATGGCAGAAATGCGATAATTAAAGCAGGCAGAGCAACTGGCAAGCAGTGTGTTGGGTCGACTTGAGCTGAAAACGCCGCGGTGGCAACGCTGCCACGTGTTGTACAAATTTCTTTGTATTCACTCACAGATAGAGAACCAATCATAAAAAAACATATTTATTTTTATACTAGAGTGAGAGAGAAAGAGAGAGAGAAGGGTATGAGAGGCACGGTACGCGAGGTCAGTTGGAGATATAGCACCAGTGTCTAGCGGGCTGTCTACGTCAGAGCCGCCACTTAAGATTTGCCGGACTTTTATACTGGACTGGACTGGAGAGAGACAGTATGGACCAGGCCCGGATTAAGCTTGCATTGGGCCCTACGCCACCCACAGTTTTGCACCCCCCCTTGAATAAATTAGGCAAGATCTGGACAATTTCATATTTTATTGAAACATCAGAATGAATTAATGATACAATATATTTAATACAGATTGTCATCATCTTTATATTATGTATTAGCAGCATACATACCATACTTATGTACATAGGTAACTATAGCAGCTACACCATTGCCCGCTTTCTTGATTTCTCTTGTGAAAACTGTTCAATTATTGTTTCAAATGTCATTGAGGAGGTGACATCATTTTCAACTGACATAACAGACAAAGCATTCAGTCGTTTTTTAGTCATTGTTGAACGAAATCTGTTTTTGATATAAGACAGTTTGGAAAATGAACGTTCACCTTCGCAGACTGTGACTGGTAATGTTAAGAACAGTCGCAGAGCAGTTGAAACATTGGCAAATGTTGACTCTACAACTGGATTCTTCCTTAAATATTTTAACAGGACATGAGGATCACGATTCAACTTCAAATGGGTTACAAATTCTGAAAATGTTACAAATTCATCCTCGCAGTGGGGTTCCAAGTCACTGATGTATTTTTTCACCAAGCTGGATACATCAACTCTCAGCTGTGCAGTATCATTCTCCCTCAATGACTTGATAAAGGTAAAGTCATCAGATATCTTGTGATAAGCCTGGCGACGTTGAGCTAAACTTGTATGTAACTTGCCAATGATGACAACAAAACTCTGTACATGGAATATTTGTGCATCTTGAAGATCTGCATCATGCTCAGCAGAATCATCAGCTTGACGCCGCCGTCTTCTCTTCCGTACCTTTTCCGATACATATACTTGCTGAACATTTTCCATGCGATTTTTTGCATCATTCTCCAGCTCATCAAATTGACCACGAAGCTCAGCAACAAAACTTCCAAGTGATAGAAACAATAATACAGCCATGTTGATATCAATATTTGTGCTTTGGAGAGAAGTACAAGCTTTCTGAAAGCGCTGGAGGATCTTGTTCCAAAGAACACACATAAATGCATTTTCAAGAAGGCACATTTTCTCTGCAAAAACTGATGCAGCAAGTCAAGCATCTCCTCATTGTCTGCAATTTCATTTAACATAGATGCTAGAGTAGTTTAAGTGCAGTGCTTTCACTGATTCAGAATAGAAATGCCAACGTGTGGAAGATAATGTTTTTAGGGTTAGAATTCTACCATGTTCATTAGGTGACAATCCCTTTGTTAGATAAAATTCTAGCGCTTTGTTGATCCAACTGAATATGCATATAATTCCTGCACAAGTTCAAAGAAATTGCAAGCACCGTTGACTTGTATTGCCAACACAAACAAGTTTTTGTTATTTTATTTTATCTATTTATTATTATTTTTTTTTTTCGATCAACAGTCCAACGAACTATACTGATCTCCCTGAGGCTACATACATTTCCCGGATTTCCATTATGTGGGGGCCCATTTATGGGTCGGGTCTATCAGGTTTTGTGGGTCCCTCAGTGCTGGGGGCCCAACGCCATGGCGTGCTTGGCGTATAGGATAATCCGGCCCTGGTGTGGACTGGACACTCGGCACTGCATTCAAATTTCAACTGTCATCTGCCTCATGCAGGGCTCCAGCCGCTCCATCTCCACGAGGCTCAACCTCTCACGAGGCTGTGTTGAGTGTGGAGAGGCGGAGTCGACGCACACTGCACGAGCAGCTCTTCCTTCCTCAAGTGCTACCTCTCACGCGCATATAAAACAGTGTTAGTTCCCACTTATCATCCCGTGTGTATGAAAAGTCTAAAATACGTACTATTTCTAACATTTCCCGAGCCCGGTCACTGTGCAATCTGGGAGTGTAGCTGTATGTGTTTATCTAAGGTGCATGGTGGTGAACGCAAACAGGTATCCCCCCTCCCCCACCCACAACACACATTTTTTTTTTGTATATCTTAATTAAGAAAAGCGGCTCCTAGCGGGTGCCCATTTAGGGCACGGTGTGGTGGTAGTTACAACATTTCTAGCACGTAGGCTACGACGGGGTTTTGACAAGCGCACAGGCGTGTTTATGTCACAAGGGGTGTATTTTTTCCACGCTGGCCTCACGATTTCTTTTAAGTCGATGGGCGATGAGACTGCGAGCTCCGGGGTGAAGAAAGGGAAGAGCCCGCGCGGAAAAATACACCCCTTGTGACATAACACACCTGTGCGCTTGTCAAAACCCCGCCGCACGTGCTAGAATCACTGTAGCCGATCCAGGATTCAGTACGTTTCCTAACTAGTAGAAGGTAATGTTAGAATTGTATTTCGTAAAGAATCCTTTTAACCAAAAGCTAACTAAAATTATGGGAGAGTAGGGCTGCAGCAGACCATTGGGTGAAAAAGAAATGGCCACCAAGGCATAGTTTGACGCCTGGTGATAAGAATGTCATTAATGATCCTCTGGTTGATAGGAAAACATTGTCTTTCCCCCCTGCACATAAAACTTGGTGTAATGAAGCAATTCGTCAAAGCTCTTGATCATAGTGGAGACTGTTTCAGATATATATATATATATATATATATATATATATATATATATATATATATATATATATATATATATATATATATATATATATATATATATATTACTGTATATTCATATGTATTTTGAATCTTACTGAAGGGAAATGAGGACATGGATATTATACTCGAAGTTATATGTACCCCATTCAGGGTAGAGCTTCTCCGAGTCTGACAGCCCAGAGCTGCTGATTGCTTCCGTGGAGACACACCCAAAGTCTACGATTTAAGCTGATAAGTAGCTAATTGAGGATTAACTATAAGATCATAGGGAGGAAAAGGTTGATTATTGTCTAGGAAAGTACGGGAAAACATTTGCACCCGCATCCCTCTAGTGTGAGTCGGCCACCATACCTCACCAACCAGTCGTGCCGCTACTCGCATAATAGCGAATTTTTCTCGCATAAAACGAATACTTGGCACATTTAGGTTAGTCGCATATGAGTGAATTCGCATATTTCGAACTTGCATATATCGATTACCCGGTGTGTGTGTGTGTGTATATATATATATATATATATATATATATATATATATATATATATATATATATATATATATATATATATATATATATATATATATATATATATATATATATATATACAGTATGGATACATCTTGAGATTCTTTTTGACTTGAGTATTGGAAAAAACAATCCTACTGTTACCGCCGATCAGAGAGACAAAGAGAGAGAGAGAGAGAGAGAGAGTCAGGTTAGAGGTCAGAGGTTGATGTTTACGCGTTCGCCGGTCTTATGACATAGGGCTAAATAAAAGTAGTGAATGCTTACATAAGGCCCTGAGGGTGACTCACGTGAGAGGCGTCAGAGACCCTGAGGGTGAGCTACAAGGGAGAGAAAGAAGCAGACGGTGTCAAGAATTGGTACTATCCACACGGATATACTTTCTGTCCGAGTTTGTCCAAGTCCGAAACACGTAAGCTAATTCGCTCTCGTGTCGTACAATATGTAAATACGTCGCCCCCTGTTCTGTCATTATAATGCCATAGTAGTTGACTTGTTCTTTGTTCTAGTAGGCACAAATTGTGTTCCAGGTTTTGACCGAACAGGATCAAAATAAAGGTTCGTGTCAACGTGCGGGTGTCTCATTCTCCAGGTCAACATTACTGAAATCACCGCAGCTGCGGTAACACCTACAACAACAATAATAACAATTTAGTGTGATTAGGCACTCTACCTTGATGATCTGGCCGTTGTCTGGGTACTGCGACAGAATGTTGTGCAGCTGACCAACCACCGTCGGCCACTCAAAGGTGCTGTAGCTGAAGGGGTTTCCCGGGTCACCTGCGGGAGTGGGGAGAGGGCAAGAACCATGATGAGAGTAAGAAGAGGAGCTGAGGTGAGGAGAGAAGAGATAAGGGTAGAGAGATTAGTAAGAGCTAAAACACAGGTGAAGAGAGAAAAGGAAGAGATGTGTTATAGCCGTTTGGCGATGTGAGGAAATAAAGGGAAATGAGAGAGGGTGAGAAATGGAGAGAGATGAGGAGAGAGGTGGAAGAGTGGAAAGGAAGGAATAAGGGAGAGGTTTACTATCGCAAAGGCCATTTATCGTCGGGAATGTTATGAGATTACGGTCAGAGGTCACCAAATCCATTAGGTTGGCCTACAGTCGTATGAAGGCGCCCTTGTTCAGAGCCCTGAGTGAGCCCCATACGGGAGGGAAGCGAGTCCGAAGGCCCCGGCGAAGGGCAGAGGGTTAAGGAAGTTGGTGCAGAGAAGACGTCAAGGACGTGTCTTCCGACTGCTTCTGCAGGAGCGGAATCGCGAGGTTCTGTGACGGAGGGCGGACGAACGACCGAGAGCCCGAGGTGCTTATACACCCTGACAGTGTAAGTTCCGTTGAAGGTGTGTTCTTATAAGAACATAAGAACATCAGAACATAGGGAGACTGCAAGAGGCCGAGTGACCTACACAGGGCAGCTCCAGAATCCCCCCCACTACTCACGATGAGTGAGATATGTAGTTTCAGGGGTTACAGGTAGAGGCTTGATCCTCGTTTACCTTCGGTACGGGCGTACACTCCAGTAACCTGTCACCTTGCTGCACCCACACCTCACTCATCAGAGTCATCTTCTCCAATGAATCCTTTGATAGCCTTTCTGAATTTTGCTTCGACTCTCATTCGACCGGCTTAGTCGCCACACTACACTACTACCTGTCATTCTCGTCCATGTAGCTATCAAGTCTACTCTTAAAACAAGCTATCGTCCCTGCACTAACTATTT
>NC_066550.1:7346894-7406894 GCF_024679095.1 Eriocheir sinensis | reverse complement strand
CCCCTCGGCTCGGTGAGTTTACCATGAGTACTAAAGTAATATGAAAAAACCGAATGGTCATCATATTAATGCCTTGCGTTGATATCTGTGTAGCATAATGGGCAATGTGTGCGATTATGTGGGCATCCATAACATACTGCGTATCTTAACGGACTTGCCAAAATTTAATTAAGTACGGGAAAAATAGAAATTAGGGAGGAAAAGTAGTTTTAAGTAAATACAAGTGTAGCCAGAGCTGTTGCCGGGTGGAATTTTCCCCGCGTCTCGCGCTCGAGACCCACCCCACTCCCTCCTCGTCACCCCTACTCTCCGCCAGACATCACGTGACCCGAGGCAGACAGCCCGCTCGCTTCCTGCCAGATTTTTGGCTTGGCGTCTGCCACTTCACCCTCGTTCCCCCCCCTCTCTCTCTCTCTCTAGTCACGTGGCTCCCGCCGGCTTCTAGAAGTTTCCGTACTCCGCCCCTTTTTGCGGCGCACGCATTCGCCCGAGATGCCGTGCAACACCTTACCAATTTACCTTTCCTACAAGTATTCAACATATTCGTAGATTTTTTGGCCGCGTGAAGTGTGTTTTCGCCACCTGCCTGTATTATGTCACAAGCGCAGGGTAGGTATACGGCCTCCCAAAGCAACCCATATCCCAGTGTTCATCACCCCTCCCCTAGTGACAAAACCCCTTGCTTCTCCACTAAGCCACTAAGTTAACTTATCCCTTACTCGTCCGTAAAATACGTAGTCACCCAGTTGAATAACCAAGAGAATAATTTTTTTTTTCCATGTGTATCCCCCCGTGACTCATCTTCCCTCCTCCTCGACCACAGGGTCGTCGGCGCCCGTCACTGGCCACGACACACACACACACAGACACCCACACTCGCAGACAGATATTTAGTGGTGTAAAGTGTGTATCTTGAGAGCGTGAAGCCGCACAGCGGTGCCTTGTATGTATGATTATTATTCATGTATTTTGGTATATATTGTACTCGAGGTGTTCATTACGTGTCGTCCGCGGCCGGTAGCCGTTAAGGTTCCTCGTGTACCCACCTCAATACTGACTCGTCAGTCGAGAATCCATTCTTTGATCGGAAAGCAAACAAATAAATGTACAATCGTGGGACACAAGTGATGGCACACTGTCCACTGAGTTTCGTTCACCGGCCCCGACTTTTAAATATATACACCTCATGGAAGGAGGCTAATGTTCAGATATGTCACTACATATACACTCTCCATAATTTATTAGATATGAATTTGTCAGTTGTGCACACTGATAACAACTTTTAAATTCGCGGACGAAAATGTCTCTTTACATTTCGTTCAAATTTAGTCAGGGACAGCTAAAGTTGTTTACAACGCTATTATGCATTTGGATAAATGTTGTATTCATTCCTGCAACGTCCTTGCTAAGAAAATACGAAGAAAACATTGATATCGTGCACAAAAAATCTGATATGGTTAAAAAATATATTATAATACCACCGTTCAACTCTCGCTTGACAGTGTTATGCAATGACGTCATCGACCATGCCAGCCGGCGTATCTAAGAAACTAGTAGGTTATTATGAATTGAAAGGAATTACAAAGCTATTATTTTGCATTTGAGAATACTAAGCGATTCGTTTGCATTTATGAAACTAGGCTATTACTTTGCATTTACGAATACTAAGTTATTATTATGCATTTAAGAAAACTAGGCTATTATTTTGCAGTGACTTTTTTTCTTAAGATAAATTAATCTCTCTCTCTCTCTCTCTCTCTCTCTCTCTCTCTCCAGAATGCACACTGGCGACCAAAGCCAAGCAAGTATTTAGCTAATGGAATGTACAGATCGTACACTAGTGGAAACAAGAACATTCATAACAGATTTTTTTAAAGAAACATAATCGTCGTACAGTTGATGCTCACAATTTCATAAGAAAAATCCTTAAATAATATCTCTCTCACACCCACACACACTCTTTGATCCTTGCACACACTCATACACAGACACACATACGTCTTATATAACTCGAATGCAGCTCTGCTGGATAGTTGCCGTCTTTCGCTAGCGGTGTCCGAAACATTTTGGAAACTGTGTCAACACTTGTGTCCCACGACTATACAGTCGGCTATAGAGAGTAGTGTCACACTGTCCAGTGAGTTTCGTTCAGAAAGCGACATCTGGCAACCCCTCCACACGACATGAAAATTATTACATCCTAACGAAATCGTACTGTTGTGGTGATCGGTGGTCACAGGTGCACTCTCCATAATTTTAAGATAGATATTTATCAAAAGTGCCCGTCGCTAACGCTTAATAAATATTTTTTTCTTTAGGCTCTGTCGCTACATTTTGACACGAGCTTTTGGTTTCGGTCAAATTTAGTCAAGAGCAATTCTAAGTTGTTTATCAAACTATGATACATTTAAAAATATACTGCACTTATTAAGGGAGATTGTTATGCCTTTTAACTTAAAAAATAAATCTCTGACAGCCGAGATCTTATTCTTTTATAAAAAAATTATATGTAATAATAGGCTATAAACGTTCACATGATGGCGTCGTCGACCGCGGGCTTTTCCGCGCTCGCACTCAACACACACACACACACACACACACACACACACGTATGTATAGAGGTTTTGCAGTGACGTCACGAAATAGCGTCGTCTGCACCTTGTGTGTCGTCTGCAAACCCGCTGGTGGTCACCTCCCCAGCAGAGTGAGCAGACGCACCACGTGTGCCCCATCCCTAAGTCACTACCCGCGGGCAAATGGCAGGACCTTCAGCATCATTTGTGTTAAGTGATTACGCGAGATCGCTTGAGAATGCTGCGAAGCTAAATACATCGAAAAAATCAGTGCTTTTGGAGGAGGAGACTGGTAAACTGGCTGTCTAGCTGGCTGGCTGGCTGTCTGGTTGACTGGTGGGTTGATTGGCTGGCTGATTGGTAATGTGACTGTCTGTCTAACTGACTGACTGGATGGCTGGCTGGTTGACTGGGTGACTGACTGGGTGGTTGACTGACTGTCTGATTGGTTGGCCGGTTGACTGGCTGAGTGGTTGGTTGGCTGACTGTCTGGCTGGTCGGTTGACTGGCTGTCCCTCTGCCTGGCCGATCTGTTGCTGACCAATGATGCCTAGGTAGGCCCAGGTAGGCAGCACAGGCAGGCAAAGAGGTGAGGGCAAGTGACGACAGACGAGGGCAGGTGACGGCAAGTCACCTTACACTACGCACTCTTGGTCACTTCCCTGCGTACACTTATATATTCCACCCAGCACTGAGCTCTGTCCCTCTGTGCACTTTGCCTCCACTGAATTTCCTTTCCTATTTTCTTCCCCTGCTTGAGCGCCGCCATGCGTGTTTACTTCCGCCAGCTTGTTTACCTCCGCCAGCTCATGTAAATCCCGTTCCGGAGTAATCCCCCGCCACACAATAAGCTAGGAGACCCGGGACAGTACCTAAATGAGTGTTACCTCATGTAATAATCTGATCAGTCTTGCCTGTAATATTTACCTCTGACAAAATGAGCACTTCAGAGTCGAGATGAAGCAGACGGCCGCCAGTTTTCCCTTCTCACAGCTGCTATCCACTTCCCCCGCTCTTCTAGATTCGCTGGAAATTTATAAAATGACACAGCATCTCTCCCGTGTCAGTTAGAACATCCAACCACACAGCATACGTATCCCATGACGAACACACAGAGCACTTGTTTAGCCGCCACCAAGGTTTGTTTTGATAAGTGACTCCCACCATTGACCACCAAGATGGCCGTGCAGGCCCGCGCTACCCCCGCACCCCCACTGATGACGTCAGCTACAAAACCTCTATACTTAGATATTACGTAATCTTCACGGAGAAAGGATTTTATATTTTTGATGATCTGAATTGTCTTTGAGGCTTTATAGTGACGAGAAGTAAGGCTGCGAGTTAACAGACCCTCAAGCCTATTTGCTGTTTGATGGTAAGGAGCATTAGTCACTGCCTGCCTCTGTGAAGGACACATTGCACACGGTATTTTCAAAGTTTAATAAGAAAAAGTGTTTCAGACTGTTCGTGATGTTTTACCTCGTCGTCATCATCATCATCATGTAGAAGACATTCATTATCGCATTTCTAAATTGAATTCATGTAATCTGGTATATTTCTAACTACATTATATTATAATATAATATAATATTATACAATATTATAATTTCACGGTCACACACACACTGTACACACTGATACGCGTCACTAACACCACCAGTGGATGCGCCACCGTGGTATAGTTACCAGATACCGCCACCAGGCTAAACATTCTGAAAACCGTGACACTACTCTCTATCGTCGACTGTACATTATCATATCTAAAGTAATTTCCTTGTATCCTTTGGTGTCCAGACAACCGTTGTGGTTGCTGACTCGTCGCCTCCACACCTCCGCCCGTCCACGCTGCCCCAAATACACTGCCGAATTTTGGCCACGAACTTGTCGCCGAATCAGTTCGTGAAAAAATTCGGCGACCGGTTCGCCGACATGACCAAGATTCTTACAGTTCGTGGCCATTCGGCGACATGTCGCCGAATGCTCAAGACAATTCTGGGACAATTCGGAGACATAAGAACATAAGAACATAAGAACGCAGGAGTCTACAAGAGGCCGGTAGGCCTGTACGAGGCAGCTCCTATGACCCTAAGCTCCCGTGTATCTAACCCCACCTAATATCGCTGTCCATGAATTTATCTAGTCTATTTTTTAATGTGACAATTGTATTGGCACTCACCACATGACTGCTAAGCCTATTCCACTCATCCACCACCCTGCTAGTAAACCAATTTTTGCCTATGTCCCTGTTGAATCTGAATTTATCCAGTTTAAACCCGTTACTTCGTGTCCTACCCGGTTCTCTTACCAACAAAACCTTATGAATGTCTCCCATATTAAAGCCCTTCATCCATTTATAAACCTCGATCATGTCTCCACGCACCCTTCGCCTTTCTAGAGAATGCAAGTTTAACTGTTTGAGTCTTCCCTCGTATGGCAAGTTTCTCAACCCCTGAATCATCTTAGTCATTCTCCTCTGCACCGATTCTAACATTTTGATATCCATTCTATAGTAAGGTGACCAGAACTGAACCGCATAGTCAAGATGAGGTCTAACTAATGCTAAATATAGTTTGAGGAAGACTTCGGGGCTTCTGTTGCTTGCGCTCCTTGAAATAAATCCCAGTACCCTATTAGCTCGATTTCTAGCTTGAATGCATTGTGCCCTTGGACGGAGATCAGAGCTCACTAAGACCCCTAAATCCCTCTCGCACCCAGACCTACTTATGAGAGTGTCATTTAAGCAATAGTTATGTGAGGGGTTGTTCCTACCTACACTCAGAATACTGCACTTCCCTACATTGAACTCCATCTGCCATTTATCCGCCCAGTCATACAATCTGTTGAGTTCACCTTGGAGAATACTAGCGTCCTGATCCGACTCAATTACTCTACCGATCTTGGTATCATCTGCAAATTTACTAACATCACTATTAATTCCTGTATCTAAGTCATTGATATAAATAATAAACAAAAGTGGACCTAATACCGAACCTTGTGGGACCCCACTCGTAACACATCCCCAGTCAGATCTTTTACCATTGATTTGCACTCTGCTTCCTATTGCTAAGCCACGCCTTGACCCAGTTCAAAACTTTACCCTCTACTCCGTGAGCCTGCAGTTTAAGCAACAGTCGTTGGTGAGGAACTTTGTCAAACGCTTTACTAAAATCAAGACAGATTACATCATAATTTTCATCTCTGTCAACCGCCTCAAATACTTTATTGTAGAAGGACAAGAGATTGGTGAGGCATGACCTACCTTTTGTGAACCCATGCTGCGAGTCGTGAATTAAGCTATGTTTCTCTAAATGCTCCCGAATGTTCCTGGCTATTATGGACTCCAGCATCTTCCCTATAACCGATGTTAAGCTAATTGGGCGATAGTTTGAAGCAACTGACCTGTCCCCCTTTTTAAAAATCGGCGTCACATTAGCTACTTTCCGTAGGCTCGGCACATAGCCAGTATTTACCGACATCTTAAAGATGTCGGTTAGTGGGTCACTGAGTACATTACCTAACTCCTTTAATACCCTCGGAAATATCCCGTCAGGACCTGGCGACTTGTTCTTCTTAAGCTTATCTATCTCATCCTGAACTACTTGCCTGGTAATGATTATATCCCTCAATTTATCGCCATCCCCGCCCTCGTACACCTGAACTCTTTCCGGTATAGTCGTTCGATCCTCCTGTGTGAATACTGAAAGGAAGTAGTCGTTCAACAATGTGCTCATATTTTCGTAATTTTCTACTAGCTCCCCTGTGTTTGTTTTCAGCGGTCCAATTTTCTCCCGTGTTTTTGTTCTATACATCTGAAAGAAGCCCTTAGGATTGCTTTTCGCCTCATTTGCTACTTTGATCTCATAGTTCTTTTTTGCTATCCTGGTGTTTTTCTTAACTAATCTAGATAGTTCGACGTACCGGCCCCTGAGATGTGTTTCACCATTCTTTATTTTCTGATAAATTCCCTTCTTTAACCCAATCTCGTGTTTTAGTCCACGAGTCATCCACTTAGGATCATTGTTTTCTTTTCTAAGTGTTCGCTGTGCTATATGCTGTTCTTGCCCCTCTACTATTACTCTAACTAAATTACTGTAAGACATTTCTACCTGGTTCTCCTGGCTCTCCAATCCGCAGTTCTGGCCCTCATGAATCCCTAAATTATCCCAGTTTACCCCTTCAAGATGTCTTCGAAGCCCATCGTAATTTGCTCTTCTAAAATCTGGCACTAACACTGGGTTTGGTTCGCGGGTTACCGCCCAGTCTAAGCTAAAACGAACCGTTCTGTGATCACTATTTCCTAACTCTCCGCCCACCTCCAACTCACGTAGCAAGTTCCCATTATTGGTTACGACTAAGTCTAATATGTTATCTCCTCTGGTAGGCTCAGTAACTACCTGCTTAAGGAAATTATCTTGTATAACTTCAAGAAAGTCCTCGGCTTCCAGGTCACCCACTAGATCTTCCCAGTCTATATTCCTATAATTAAAGTCCCCCATTACGCAGACATTTCTACTCATACTCGCCCTGCCAATCTCCTGTAGTAATATACTCGTGTCCTGCCTGTTAAGGTTGGGTGGCCTGTATATAACTCCTAGAGTTAGTTTTTCTTTCCCTTTGTAAACGTCCACCCAAACTGATTCTGAATCCATGTTAGTTTTGACTGAATTGTTAACTAAACATTTAAGTGAGTCTTTAACATATAGCGCAACTCCACCTCCCTTTCTGCCCCTTCTGTCTTTGTGAAACATCTGATAACCCGTTATTTCAAATTCTGATCTAAAATTTCTATTAGCAGTGTCCATCCATGTCTCAGTGATCGCTATTATGTCAAAATTTTCTGAACAAGCTTCACCCATTAGTAAGTCTATCTTGTTTCTGAGGCTCCTGCTGTTAGTATAGAAGATTCTTAGCCCGTCTTCTGTTACTCCCCTAGAATTACTTCTAAGCTGCCTGGTTATATTATGAGCTAGATGTCCCCTCCCATTACTCCTCCCATTGCTCCCATTACTCCTCCCCCCCCTCGCCTATACTAAAAAATCCCTCAGGGTACCAAGTGCTCGCTCAAGGGAGTCTGAGAGAGCCTCAACACCCTTGAACGTCAAGTGTATCATGTCGCAGATTATTCGGCGTCCATGTCGCCGAGTTCAAAATATGAAATTTTAACGTTTTTATTTTTGTCACGGAATAACTGGCGACAAGTCTCCGAATTGTCTTCGTATGTCCCCGAAGTGTCGGCGACATGGGGACAATTCTCCGACAGTGCCAAGATTTCTGACAGCTGATCATCTGATGCCCATGTGACATATAAAAGCACGGGAATCCGCGCCTACCTCATGGAGTACTACAACACCCGGGGGCATTTTTCCCAACTGTATAGAGGTTTTGCAGTGACGTCACGAAATAGCGTCGTCTGCACCTTGTGTGTCGTTTGCAAACCCACTGGTGGTCACCTCCCCAGCAGAGTGAGCAGACGGACCACGTGTGCCCCACCCCCAAGTTACTATCCGCGGGCAAATGGCGGAACCTTCAGCATCATTTGTGTTAAGTGATTACGCGAGATCGCTTGAGAATGCTGCGAAGCTAAGATACATCGAAAAAATCAGTGCTTTTGGAGGTATAGACCCTTATTTATTAGGGAAACACCCCGAGTCTGCTCCCCTGCTGTCCTCAAACGACTTGCCCAACATCGGTTACCATGATATATATAGCTATCTGGTGATTAGCAATAGCAAGCTGTTTACAGCTTGCTGGTGGGTAGACTGACTGACTGGGTTGCCAGCAGCCTGGCTGTCTGGCTGACTGGTAGACTGGCTCTCTAGCTGGCTGGCTGACTGGTGGGTTGACTGGTTGCCTGGTGGGTTGATTGGCTGGCTGATTGGTAAACTGACTGTCTGTCTAACTGATCGACTGGATGGCTAACTGGTTGACTGGATGACTGACTGAGTGGTTGACTGACTGGCTGATTGGTTGGCTGGCTGGCTGGTTGACTAGCTGATTGGTTGGTTGGCTGACTGTCTGGCTGGTCGGTTGACTGGCTGTCCCTCTGCCTGGCCGATCTCCTGTTGCTGACAAGTGATGCCCAGATAAGCTCAGGTAGGCAGCACGGGCAGGCAAACAGGTGAGGGCAAGTGACGACGGGTGAGGGCAAGTGACGGCAAGTCACCTTACACTACGCTCTTGGTCACCTCCCTGCGTACACTTATATACTCCACCCAGCACTGAGCTCTGTCCCTCTGTGCACTTTGCCTCCACTGAATTTCCTTTCCTATTTTCTTCCCCTGTTTGAGCGCCGCCATGCGTGTTTACCTCCGCCAGCTTGTTTACCTCCGCCTGCTCATGTAAATCCCCCCCGCCACACAATAAGCTAGGGGACCCGGGGCAATACCTAAATGAGTGTTACCTCACACTGCAGTGTTGAGATTGTTAACGTCTTTTAAGCGTTATTTTTATCGTGGTTGTGTTAAATGTTATTTTTAATGTTTAAGGCGCGGACTGCTATCTCACGTCAGGTCCGATGTACCGTTGCCTGCTTTCACAAGTTGATTGTAGTAGGCGAGATAACACAATAGCCTATTAGTTGGCCGAGCGGTAGCCGTTATAAGTTCACTTTAGTTCACCTAAGTTTTCTCTCTTCTCTCTCTTACATGGACAGTCAAAGATGTGAATAGTATTTTAACTATATTAACAGTATTACACAAAAGTTTACAGTTTTCGTGAGCGAGTCGCACGAAATGAGACAGCCACACCGCCACAGGGCGCGGGGCAGCGGAGCACCGCTCGCCTGCCCGTCACCCGTCTTCTCTACCGTCTCCGCGTTGTTCGCCCGTTTTATTTGCTTGTAGTTCGTCCGGAAGGGTGGGGCTTCCGGTTGATGACGGCTGATGAAAGTCATCATTTGCTGATCCTAGTGTCAGTTCATCACAGCTTCCCACGGCCAAAAGCACGACGTGTTGTTAAACATCCTGTTGTGCGACACCGACCGGGTGTCGCCACACGTACAGTCATACATACACATGTACATTATAATATACACATTACATCGCTCGGTTCCCTAAGAGTCGCGACCTCGCGGCTCACCCCACCTTTACAAATTTCTGTACCTACCCATGTTACAGTCGCCCAAAGTGTACTAGCTAAGCGTGGTCCCGTTACAGTTGCTTTAAAGATTATCACATAAGTCAGAGCCCGCCTAACGATACAACATCGGGAAATGCCAATGATAATAATCATGGAAGTAACAAGAAATGGGTAATGTACATACAGGTCGAGGTAAACAGGGCTAGAGTCATGGACGTGGAAGCTGAGTTCTATTCCGAGAAAACAAAATAATATCTCGAAAAATTATTTACATGATACATCCTAGAAAAAAATAAATTGACTAAACTGTCATTGGGATACATGGTAATGGAGCTATTTGGAATAGTAAAAAGAAAAAGGAACAATCCTTGAAGAAGAGCTGCTACAAACTGAACCTTCGAGTCACAGCTTGACACAAAACTGTCGCAGAGAAACACTCATCCGTTGGGTGACAATTAATTGCCAGTGTCGTTACCCTCGGCACGCCTTTGAGACGGGTGGGGTTTACAACAATAAATAAGGTTGTGTGAAAAGAGGTAATGTTATCCGTAGAGTCTCCTAATAGTTACAATGTGATAACAAGGACAAGTCTGGAGAACCTTAGAAGCATCGGCAGTCAGCACCACTAACTCCTAATACTCCGTTTTTCAGGTCTACAGTACTATAAAAGAAAATCCTGTCACCAAGTTGTGAAATCACTGTTGTAACAAATCTCACTGAAATATATAACTCCAGCATAATTGATTAAAGTAATTCCAGCATTAATAAACATCAAATTAAAAAGACATATTTCCACCTATCCCCCGATCGTAACGAACGTGGATGACTGACATCTGTGACGCCAAAAATAATTCCCGTAACGGGTAACAGTGGTATGTCAAGCAAAGGGTAAGTAAGACTTGTCTGCTTACTTCCAAAGCTTACAGGTATTCACATGCTGGTTACAATAAAAGTTAGGGACAGCATCTGCTCAAGTTTAGTTTAATATGTCATTGCAGAGAAAAATGTCTGTTTTAAGCAGAAGCACATGAGGTTCAAGGTTAAAAAGTACCTATCCCTATGTTAGTCTACACTCTCGGTTATTACGGCTCCAATTAAATTAAGAAGACTGACTGCCTTGCATCAACTCAGCAATAAAAGAAAATAGTGGGTTAGAGTGAAAAGTATTACTGAAGCACTCCCCTCTCGCATGAAAAAAGATGCAGGCAAAAGCTCAGGAACCAAACATTATTAAATGCGAGGATGCAGGATATAGTCGTTTGGTGGAAAGATACAAATAGCAGCGTCAGGCTGAACCTCAAGCCGGCGTTAGTCTTTGGAGACGATCACTAAGCACATTCTGTGTATTAAAAAAAAATAGATCGTAAAGCTCAAATTTCCGTCCACCTATTTATCTGACTATTTCTGCCTAAACCAAGGATTTTCTTTTTATTACCGCTGGTGACACCCAAAAAGGTTTAGGTCAGAGGGTCGAAGGCCCCCCTCCCCGACGAACGTGTCGACGGCAAAAGAAGCTTCAAAAAGGACCCAAAATTACTTTAAGTGCCATTAAAGTTGGCTGATAAAACCGTGTAGGTTGTCAGTGGGGCTGTAGTCAAGGGATACTGCACTCCTTCGAAGAGGAACTTTAAGGACAATCATGTACACAAGGAACTCTAGTAATAATTCAGCATTAGCTACAGAAATGGTTTCTCCATCTGTCCAGTTTCCTTGTTTAAAACACGAGATCAAATCAGTAAATAGCCCATAGACGTCCACTAGCCTGTTAAAAAGGCCACTCGTTTGCAGTGTCCACAGCAAAATTTATACCCTTTACGAGGCTGTGTTGCCCATCTTCCCCAAATGTTTCAAGAAAAAGTGACCAAAACGCATCATAATCCTTCCGTCCTGTGAACGAGCTCCTGTTTATGAGGGCCGTGCCCCCGTTCCCGGGATTGACCTTCGAGCGGCTGAGAGATATTTTATCTCCCGGATTTAACGCGAATGAAATGTCCATGACAATCTCACTTTGAAACAAGAAGTCCCTGGCCGACTAATCTGCCTCCCTTGCTACCCTGCGAAAGGCCTAACTGCTGTTGCTGTTAGCGGGTGATTAGGGGCAGAAGCCATTGTGGGATTAGTAAGGTAAGTAAATACCTCTTGGTTACTCATGCAGCGTAGAAGGAGGAGCAAGCACCCTTTGAAGACTGCTACACTCCTTACATGACAGTAACCGTTATCCTTGACGGCACTGTCATTTCTCTCTACCCACCCCTCATAGCCCTCGGTGAGAGCTTGTAACTTCGGGTCAGGTTTCTCTGCCATTAAAAAGAGTTACTAGTAAAATGAGGAGTAAAATGGTAAAAGAAAAAATATATATCGCTGCAAAAATAATTAAAGTAATAATCATTCACCGCTAAGTATGTGCTCACTCCTCCCCGATGCTTTTAAAATGCATAATAAAGAGGAAAAAGAATAATAAGTGAGGCTTAGCAAGACAAAACTTCAGGAGAAAAGAAAATGAAAGATTATACATAAAATGCGTAACAATATTACTCAAGAAAAATATAAAACATCCACACGCCAGAAAAATCAACAGCTGAAAAATCTAATAGATTAGATACGGCCCCACACGCCTAAACACGTGAACATAATAATAATAATTCACCTGAAATCATGTTACAAATGGTGTAATTACTGAATCCAATGTAGTGTCAGCTAAAATGTGTTAAAAACCTCGAAGACAGCAACTCAATACCCCACTACTCAGCACGCCCGCGTCCTTCGCCTCGCCGGTGGCTGGGGCAGGACTGCAGGGGTGGCAGGGTCTGCCGTCCGTCGTCTGGTAGCGGTGGTGGGATGGGCGGCGGGCAGAGTATATACGCCCACCACAGTCACCCCCAAAGGTCCGAGTTGCCTGGCGAAGAAAAGTGCGCACCTACGACAGGTTGTGTCGTAGGAATAAACAAGCGCCGCGACACCTCCAGGCTCCAAGGAAACTTGGTGTGTGGAGCTGCGAGGCGGGGCGCGCGGGCTGTGTGGAGGTGCGGGGCGGGGCGGGGTGTGCTCTCGGGTGCGGCTGTGTGCTGACTTGACTCACCGGGGCAGGAAAAGCCGCGCGCTGAGGTCAGCGTTTGCTTGCTGTGTCCGATACCGTTCACTGCCCCCACACGCTGTCACTGAAGTTACGTTTGAGAGAGATATAACAATTCAGAGTAGTTCGTAACCACGCTGCACACCATTTATGTTAACGACTTTTATGCGTTATTTTTAAAGTGGTGCGTGTGAAGTGATTATTTTAATGTTTAAGGCGCGAACTGCTATCTCACGTCAGGTCCGATGCACCGTTGCCTGCTTTCACAAGTTGATTGTAGTAGGTGAGATAACACAATAGTCTTTTAGTTAAGACTCAGGTCCATTTAGATATTTTAATATAATTGTTATCAATTATTTTAACTGCTTCTCTTTGGCGAGGCGCGATGTTAGGTGGTACTGTTGATGATGCTACTTTTGAGAAGTATTTCAGTTCCTCAAAATAGAAAATCATCAGCACTTACGTAACGTCTGTAGAACTCAGCTTTCAGCTCATCATCGCTTTGCAGCTGAATTTGCAGGTTATCAGGCACATCAGCTGGTTCCACATTAAATGGTGTAGCGAAGATGTTCAACTCCTGTTGTTTACTTGAACCTTAAATGCCTCAATTAGTTTCGCATATTCATCCGTTGTAGAAGGATTTTTTTCCACAGCTTTAATTTAGCTTCAAATGATTTCACAGCCACTTGCTATCACTGAGTTCCCTGACAGGTGTTCCTTCATCTCCATGATTGACTTCATCACGCAGTTCATAAAAGCATAGCCACCGCACTTCACAATGATAAACAAGATCACCGTACTAAACTGGCGGTGACAATGCACATAAATTTTCTTGATGTATGATGCAGTGGCATATTATTAAATCACTTGGATCTTTCTTAACAAAAGCAATTAGCTCCATCAGTAGTGAGGCCACTCTTTCAAATGTTAACTCTAGTTTGTTCATTGACGAAACAAGACTCTCAAACAAGTCCTCACCAGTTGCTGTTATTCCACGAACAAAATGGCCAGTTATGTCTTATGTCTGTTCAAGGTCTACAGGCCACAGAGAGAAATCTGGAAATCAAGAGAATCCTTCAGTGTTTTATGAATATCTTGTGCTAAGTCAGTAATCCGATCTGAGACGGTTCTACGAGACAAACTAACACCTGAAATAACTGAAGAAGTTTGTCTACTAGTGCAACTCCGCAGCTTTAACGATGCACTCTTTCACGGTCATGAAGAGTTGTTGTGATCTAACACCGCCGAGGTTGTGAAGAGGGTTGTGATTCTAAACACCGCCGAAGAGCATTGATTTTATCCAGACGCATTTGTCCTCCCAAATCACTGAGCTTAGCATGTTTTGAGCTGTAATGACGCTCCACATTGGCCTTCTTCATTACTGCTAACGCATCCCCACAAACTAGGCACAGGTTTGCCTTTCACTTCAACAAAAAAATAATCGTTTGTCCACTTCTCTGAAGGCTCGACATTCTGCATCTACTTTTCTTTTGCAGTCAGCCATTTTTAGGATCGTCACACGTGATAACTACCCAGGTGTGTATTAACAGTTCACAGCGTCCACACTCGATAAATGCTGAGTCACTGCAGTACAGACAGACAGGCGGCTGACGAGAAGCACGGTACGGTCCCGCCTGTGCCTGTATGCAACACTCAGCTGCTCAAGGCCGTACAAGTGTTAGCTGATGATGCTAGCAAAGAAAACAAACAGTCACAACAAAAAAAAAAAGAAATATAATAATTATATTCGGTATGATGACGCTAAACTGCTGAGTTCATAGATAATTAATTGAATTTAAATAACCTGCAGCCAGCACATAATAAAATTACATTATATATTATTCATTCATGAGATATGAAATAGCATTTATGAACTGCCTTGCGGGCCTGATCAAATGGTCTTGGGGGCCTTATACGGCCCGGAGGCCGGACGTTCCCCACCCCTGAGTTAAGTGATGTGTGGCCGAGCGGTAGCCGTTATAAGTTCACTTTAGTTCACTTTCGTTCTCTCTCTCACATGGACAGTCAAAGATGTGAATAGTATTTTAACTATATTAACAGTATTACACAAAAGTTTACAGTTTTCGTGAGCGAGTCGCACGAAATGAGAGACAGCCACACCGCCACAGGGCGCGAGGCGGCAGAGCACCGCTCGCCTGCCCGTCACCCGTCTTCTCTCCCGTCTCCGTGTTGTTCGCCCGTTTTATTTGCTTGTAGTTCGTCCGGAAGGGTGGGGCTTCCGGATGATGACGGCTGATGAAAGTCATCATTTGCTGATCCTAGTGTCAGTTCATCACAGCTTCTCACGGCCAAAAGCACGACGTGTTGTTAAACATCCTGTTGTGCGACACCGAACGGGTGTCGCCACACGTGCAGTCATACATACACATGTACATTATAATATACACATTACAAGATGAAGCAGACAGCCGCCAGTTTTCCCTCCTCACAGCTGCTATCCACTTCCCCCGCTCTTCTGGATTCGCTGAAAATCTATAAAATGACACAGCATCTCTCCCGTGTCGGTTAGAACATCCAATCGCACAGCATACGCGTATCCCATGACGAACACACAGAGCAATTGTACAGCCACCACCAAGGTTTGCTTTGACAGTGACCACTAGGGGTGGACAGGTACCGGTACCAGTACCGGTACTAACGGTACCAGCTAAACGGTACGGTACCGGTACCAGATTACTCGGTACCGGTACCAGATTGCTCGGATTTATTTATTGGATTTATTGATAATTCTTCATGTCCGATTTTTTTTTTAGGTTGCTAATAAATATTGTTATTGTTATTAGATTATGATCGAGTACATCCATAATAACTATACATGCTATTTTTTTATCGAAAAAATAAATATTCACTACATTCAGAGAGAGAGAGAGAGAGAGAGAGAGAGAGAGAGAGAGATCACCACTCAGTGAGTGGATATCTCGGTGATATGGGTACTCGATCATAGTCTCATAACAATAACAATATTTATATGCAACCTAAAAAAGAAAAAGAATCGGACATCAAGAATTATCCAGTAACTCCAATAAATAAATAAAATAATAAAATAATGGAAACGGGAGCTGTGATGGAAACGAAAAGCAGGACAAAATGGTGGGAACTTGGGGAGACGGTCAGCGAGGCCGTGACTCAGCGTCTCCACACAGGGCCCATACCGGGTGATACCACGTGGAGGCGGGCGAGCGCCGAGCGTCGGTAAGATCCAAACGGTACCAGTACTAGCGGCAATGCTCAGTGCCGAGTGATCATGAGGCTTCGCGGCACCAGGTACCGGTACCGGGTGCCGGCTGAATAGATTCTTCGCGGCACCAGGTACCGGTACCGGGTGCCGAGACGTCAGCTGCAAAACCTCTATACTGGCTCGTCAAGGGAGACACGACCAGCCAATCACCATGCGTCTTACTCATGACGTCATGAGTCACCACAGCCAATCAGCATTATTAGGAGAAGTGAATTGGCAAAATTAGGCAAATGCTTGCATGTAACTGCAAGAAGTGAGATTGTTTGACATTCAATAACTCAATTTTATTGTAACATATCATTCTGACCAAGTAAAGCAATGATGGATGTTTTTGTTGCCATGATATCAACTCATTACTTTCGTCTCTCCCCCCCCCCCTCAAATCTTATTTTCTATGAGAAGTAATACTAGCGTGAACACTGAATGGGCAACTATAGCATAATATTATGGAATGCCTCTTGAAACTAATCTGCGCACATTTGATAAAGATCTTGGCTGGAATCAACCAATACTAACATGGAATTTCTGGCAGCCTACTTACCTAGCCAATTGCATGCTGCGCTTCACTGAGAAATGGCGTAAAAATAAATAAAAACTTAAGGCACTAAAAATGTCACGAAACCATAAAAGAAACATTTATTTAGATAAGTTCAACATAAGTAATAATATTCTGCATGCTGAAATGTTGTTATTTTTTTATCAAACTTCTTTGAAAAAAAGATAGCGAAGTTGCACTCTTGCTACATAACTGAAGACAGTACCAAGGGAAGAGAACAGGTAGCAAATAACATAATAAGCAAACAACATGGGCAATACAAAGTCATTTATGTGGTACAAGAAACACAGTCACATAGATCTACCATTTAGCTGACCACACTGTGCTAGGCTACGTTGCAACTTAACTTTTTTTTTTGAATAATTGATCCTTCAATAGAACATTAATAAAGTGTTTATATATATATATATATATATATATATATATATATATATATATATATATATATATATATATATATATATATATATATATATATATATATATAAGTGTTCACAGTAATTTTGCTGTGTACTGTGGCTGATATAAAACATTTGAAGTCACAATAATGATCATTATCACACCGCTTTACTCGTTTGTTCATTTTCTATGATCCCTTTGGAGTTTGAAGTTTAACTTAATTGACATTCCTTGCACTTACCATTGTTGGAAACCTTCCCTATGAGAACCCAAAATTTAAGTAAAAGTGCTTTTATTAATTTTAATAGGAATCCTTAATTTAAGCTTTAACAATGATTTTGTCGTTGACTTGAAGTGGCGGGCAAAGAGAAAACCCCAACAGTGTTACACAAATACATCTATGCATTGTATTCACAACATTCTTTTTCCAAATGCAAATATAAATTTAACTTAATATTATGCTATAGTTGCCCATTCAGTGTTCACGCTAGTATTACTTCTCAAAGAAAATAAGATTTGAGGGGGTGGGGAGGGGGTGGGGGGGGGGGGGGAGACGAAAGTAATGAATTGATATCATGGCAACAAAAACATGCATCATTGCTTTACTTGGTTAGACTGATGTGTTACAAAAATATTAAGTTATTGAATGCCAAACATTCTCACTTCTTGAAGTTACATGCAAGCACTTGCCTCATTTCGCCAATTCACTTCTCCTAATAATGCTGATTGGCTGTGGTGACTCATGACGTCATGAGTAAGACGCACGGTGATTGGCTGGTTGCGCCTCCCTTGACGAGCCAGTATACAGTTGGGAAAAATGCCACCCGGGGAGCAGTGGCCTGGCAGGACAGAATTGTGGGCGAGTAAATACCGTGTGTGATAATATGTGTGGTAATATGTATGATAGTATGCGTAATAAAATGTATAAATGTGACTTGTTTTTGTTGTGCCCTCCTACAAATATTTTAGAATGAATGAATGTTTATGTAATATTAATAAACAAACCAGTAACTGAAAGAAGAAATAAATTTAAATAACTAAAAATGAAACAAAGGTTAAATAATGGCAGAATAATGATATTAAGAAATAAATAAAGTAATAAATAGTAAATAAATTATGAAATAAATGAAAATGTTAGTTTCATACCTATTTTATAAATTCATAATTCTTCTTGTTTTTCATATTTTCTTGTTTATTATTTATTATTATATATATATATATATATATATATATATATATATATATATATATATATATATATATATATATATATATATATATATATATATATATATATATATATATATATATATAGATAGATAGATAGATAGATAGTCAGACCCCCGTGTTCACCTCCCACCGCGACCCGTTTGCCGTGTCGTGATTAATTCGCCGAATGTTCGCCGAATATTCGGGGACATGTCCCCGAATAGTCTTGGCCATTCGGCGACATGTCCCCGAATAGTCGGCGACATGTCGGCGACAAATTTGCCAATAAAATTAAAATTTCAACGGTCAAAATTCGGCGATAATTCGCCGAACACCGCGAATTGGACGCCGAATTGTCTGGGACATGTCGGCGACATTTCGGCGACAATTCGGAGTCCATTTTGCATTCGTGCACATTCGGCGAACGGCCGCGAATTTTTCATGCAATATGAAACTTTCGTGGCGGTCGTGACCAACTGTCAAAAGTCGCGTGGTGGACGCAGACATGTCCCCGAACGGCCAAGAACAGGCAAGAAAGATGCCGAACTTGTCCGCGACATAGGATGACTTGCATATTCACGCACATTCGTGAACCAAAATTCGGCAGTGCATTTGAGGCTTAAGGACCTCCTCCACTTTTTCAGTACCCTTGGGAATACTTCGTCTGGGCCTGGCGATTTGTTTTTCTTCAACCTACTAATCTCATCCTGGACTACTTGCCTAGTGATGATCACATCCCTCAACTTGTCGTTCTCTTCTCCCTCATATACCTGAACTCTCTCCGGAATGGTTGTTAGATTTTCCTGCGTGAAAACTGAGAGGAAATAGTCATTCATCATTTGACTCATATCTTCTCCATTCTCAACGAGCTCACCCGTGTTTGTTTTCAATGGTCCAATTCTGTCCCTTGTTTTCGTTCTGTACAATTTGAAGAAGCCCTTGGGATCATTCTTGGCCTCGTTGGCTACCCTAATCTTCTAATTTCTTTTTACTTGGCGGGTGTTCTTCTTCACCGACCTGGCTAGCTCAACATATCTACCCCTGAGGTGGGTTTCTTCGTTCTTTATTTTCCTATAAATTCCTCTCTTCAAGCCAATCTCATGCTTGAGTCTGCGGGTCATCCATTTGGGGTCGTTGTTTTCCTTCCTACGTGCTTGTTAAGGGATGTGCTGTCTCTGACCCTCTGCAATTACTCTAACTAAATTATTGTAGGTCATTTCTACATGGTTCCCCTGTCTTTCCGGTTCCAGCCCTGAGATCTGGCCCTCATCCAGCCCTATGGTTTCCCAGTTTACCTCCTCAAGGTGTATTCTGAGCCCCTCATAAACAGCTCTTCTAAAGTCAGGCACCAACACAGGGTTGAGTTTATGGGTCACCGCCCAGTCTAATTTAAACCTAATTTCCTTGTGATCACTGCCACCTAATTCTCCCCCAACATCTAGCTCGCTCATCATATTCTTGGTGTTAGTTAAGACCAAGTCTAGAATGTTGTTACCCCTGGTGGGCTCAGTCACTGTCTGCTTGAGAAAATTATCATGTATTACTTTCAGAAAATCCTCAGATTCTAGATTTCCCACCACGCCTTCCCACTCTATATTCCTATAGTTAAAATCCCCTATTATGCAGACATTTTTACCCCTGCTAGCCCTGCCTACCTCTTGCAGTAATATATCAGTGTCCTGCCTGCTAAGGTTGGGTGGCCTGTAAAGAACCCCTAGAATGAGTTTGTCTTTCCCTCTGTGGACGTCCACCCAGACTGATTCGGAGTCGCCATTTGTTTGAACAAGAGTTGTTGGCGGAACATTTAAGTGTGTCTTTAACATAAAGTGCCCCCCCCCCCCTCTTCTTTCCTTTCTGTCTTTGTGAAACATCTGATAACCATCTATTTCATACTCCGACATGGAAGTTTTTGTTTGCAGTATCCACCCATGTTTCCCTGATAGCTATAATGTCAAATTTCTCGACACATGCTTTCCCCCACTATTGGTGTAATAAGCCGGTAGCCCATCCTTTCTTACATCCTTTCGATCACTCCTGTGCCCCCAAGTCCCAGTCTGCGATGCATAGCCACTAATGACAGGCCCTGCCCCCTCGCCTACTCTAAAAAATCCTGTAGGGTGTTACGTGATCGCTCGAGGGAGTCTGCGAGAATCTCTACCCACAGGAGTGACAGGTGCACCCCATCCTTGGCATACAAGGTGCCTTTATCGTAGAATAGGTTCCAATTATTTAGGAAAAGACAACCATTTCCCTTACAGTGGGCCGCCAGCCTGCTGTTTACTGCTAAGGCTCTGGGAAGCCATCCCTCACCTACCCCCCTCCTCGGCAAAACACCACAAACGGCTGGCACCCCTCCGAAGTCTCTCACTTTAGCGAACAATTCCCTGAAGCTCCGAAATATCTCTTCGCTACCCACTCTTCCGTTGTCATTATCACCGAAACTGCAGAAGACGATAGGCTGTGTCCCCTCCCCTGCTAGAATTTCCTCCATCCTGTCAGGTACGTGTTGTATGCCTGCCGCGGGAGAGCACACTCGAAGCCTATTTTCCTTATCCCTTGAACAAAAGTACCTGTCAATGAGCCTGACTTGACTGTCCCCAACCACCAGGACTTTTCTCTTAGAAACTGTGTCAGTAGACGGAAGGGAAGCCGCTACGGGAGGAGAGGGAGGGGCGGCAACAGGGGAGGAGGAGGAGGAGGAGGAGGAGGAGGAGGACGATGAGTGGGAGAAGGAGAGAGGAGGGGGATGACATCGAAGGGGAAGGGGGAGAGGAGATGGCTGAGGTGGTGGCGGAGGAGGTGGTGGGGGAGGCGGGGGAGGAGGGGAAAGAGGGGGGGAGGAGAAGAGGACAGGGGGAAGAGGAGGAGGAGGAGGAGGTAGCGGTAGCGGTAGCAGAGGAGGGGGAGGTGATGTCACTGATGTGATGGAGGACAAAGAGAGAGAATGCGAGGAAGAGCATGAAGAGACGGAAGGGGTGGAAGAGGTGGAGGAAAGGGGAGAGGGGGGTGATGAATGAGAGTCAGCGGAGGCAGAAGGGAAGGGAAGTATGGCGGGGGAGGAGAGAGGAGAAGCGGCTGAAGGAGTGGAGGGGAAGAGAGAGATGCAGGAGGAGGGAGAAGTGAAGGAAGAGGGCACAGGCGAGGAGGGGCAGGCAGGCGGGAGAAGGGAGGCGTGTTCTGCTGCTGTATGGGGAGAAACAGGGGTGGAAGGAAGATGGGGTGAGGTAACCCCGCGAGTAGATGAGCAGGAACACCTGCGACACGCTGTGACTCGCTCCGCCAAATATTTAATGTCCCGTGTTAACGAGTGGATCGTGGATTCCAGGTGCTTGATTTTTCTTTCATCATGCCCTGCCTTGAATAAAGATGTAATACTTCCACTCTACAATAGTTTAGTCAGACCCCACTTGGAATATGCGGTACAGTTTTGGTCTCCCCACCATGCAAAGGACATTGCTAAATTAGAAGGTGTTCAGCGTCGGGCAACAAAAATGATCCCTTCCTTGCGCAACGAATCTTACGAAGAAAGGCTTTCCACCCTTAACATGTTCTCTCTTGAGAAACGTCGCCTCCGAGGAAAACTGATCGAATATTTTAAAATACTTAATGGTTTCACGAATGTAAACAGAACAACATTGTTTATGATCGATGACACTTTGCGAACGAGGAACAATGGCATAAAACTCAAATGTAGACAAGTAAATTTAGACGGTCGAGCTTGTTTTTAAAGGAGTCAATCGTGTTACACTGGACCACTGACGATGGGAGCTTATTCCATTCTCGCACTACAACGTTGGTGAAGAAAAATTTGGTGCAGTCTGAATTTACTTGTCTACATTTGAGTTTTATGCCATTGTTCCTCGTTCGCAAAGTGTCATCGATCATAAACAATTTTGTTCTGTCTACATTCGTGAAACTATTAAGTATTTTAAAACATTCGATCAGTTTTCCTCGGAGGCGACGTTTCTCAAGAGAGAACATGTTATGTGTGGAAAGCCTTTCTTCGTAGGATTTGTTGCGCAAGGATGGGATCATTTTTGTTGCCCGACGCTGAACACCTTCTAATTTAGCAATGTCCTTTGCATGGTGAGGAGACCAAAACTGTACCGCATATTCCAAGTGGGGTCTGACTAAACTATTGTAGAGCGGAAGTATTACATCTTTATTCTTGAATAAAACGTTTCTTTTAATGAAGCCCAACATTCTGTTCGCTTTATTTGCTGCATCGATGCATTGCTGTGAGAATTTGAGGTTTGACGCGATTTTGACCCCCAGGTCTTTAACGCATTGAACGCTTGTGAGTTTAACGCCGCGCATTTCGTAATCGAACTTCTTATTTCTTGTTCCAACTTGAAGGACCTGGCACTTGTCTACGTTAAAGGGCATCTCCCATCTATCCGACCAAGCTGAAATTTTGTGCAAATCCACTTGTCTTCGTCAGTGAGAACCGAGTTACCAATCTTTGTGTCGTCTGCAAATTTACTAATGCGATTATTGAGTCCAACATCCACGTTGTTGATGTAAATAATGAAGAGCACTGGGCCAAGAACCGAGCCCTGAGGGACGCCACTAGTGACCGGCGCCCACTCTGAGTTAAATCCGTCAATCACAACTCTTTGTTGTCTGTTGCTCGACCAATTCGCGATCCATTGGTTTACTTGACCGTCAATACCTATTTGCTTTAATTTATAAAGTAATTTATGATGTGGGACTTTATCAAACGCTTTCTGGAAATCAAGATAGACTACGTCCAATGATTTGGTTACGTCATAAACTGAGGAGAGGTCGTTATAAAAGGTCAATAGATTTGATAGGCAGGATCTTTTGTTACGGAAGCCATGTTGGGAGTCCCCAATTAATGAGTGGCTTTCGGGGTAAATCACAATTTTGTCTCTAATTATGCTCTCAAGTAGCTTACCTACAATTGAAGTTAGACTAATGGGTCGGTAGTTACCTGGTATTTTTTTGTCTCCTTTCTTAAAAATCGGTGTCACGTTAGCCTTTTTCCAATCCGAAGGGACATATTGAATACGGTTGTGAGGGAGGAGAGTATTTCGCCCTTTGTTTCTTTAATTAAGCAGTATAGGATATACTTTATCGGGTCCGGGACTTTCATTTGTTTTAAGTGAATGGAGAGCTTTAAGGACTTCATCGGTTGTTATTTCAAAATTAGGCATTGCATGCTTGAGATTTACATTAGTACTGGTGTTGGTGGTAGCGGGAGGAAGACTGTAAGTATTAAACACCGAGGAAAAGTAATTGTTTAAGAGGTTTGCAATGTGTTGGCTGTCAGTCACTAGTGCACCGTCGCTGTTTGTTAAAAGTCCAATTCCACTTCTGATCGCCTTTCTGTTGTTTATGTAATTGAAGAAAGATTTCGGATTATTTTTACAGTTGGCTGCAATATTTTCTTCATATCTGCGCTGACATACTAATCTTTTTACTCGTCGCCTGGCATCATTATAAAGTCTAATGTTTTCGGGCGTGCTTTGTTCTTTCTTTAATCTGTAAGACAATTTTCTCTCCTTGACTGAGTGTTTAATTTCGTTATTAAACCAAGGTGGGCTTTTATTAGTGTTATTTCGCTTCTCGCACAAGGGGACGAATGTGTTCTGCTGAGTGAGTAAATGATTTTTAAAGCTTAGCCAGGCTTCCTCTACATTGCCGTCATCTGATAGTTGTATTTCTGTTAGTTTTTGTCGGATTTCTACGAAGTTAGCTCTTTTGAAATTGGGCACCTTTACTTTATTTTCAGTCACTGATGTTTGAGCTCTAATGTCGACGCGCACTAATTTATGATCGCAAGAACCGATATGTTCTCCTACCGTGACATTACTGACTAGGTTATCTTGGGTCGTTATAACAAGGTCGAGTATGTTATTTTGTCGAGTTGGTTCAGAAACCATTTGGCTTAGATAATTTTCTTCTAGAAATTCGATCATTCTATGTGACTCGCCTTCTGTACCTGACAGTGTCGCCCAGTCGATATGGGGGAGGTTAAAGTCTCCTAATATCAGTGAGTCGTTGTTATCAAGTGACTGCCTTAAAACGCTGTACATTTCAAGTTCGTCATCGAGTGATTGCCCGGGAAGCCTGTAGGTGACAGATATATTTAAATTGACTTTTGCAATGTTTACTCGCACGCACAAATGTCAAACGTTACTGTCTCTTGGTGTTTTGTCAGTGGGTTGCAAATAGCTTTTGACAAAAAGGGCGACGCCACCGCCTCTACGGTTTACACGATCTTTGTTGAAGAGTCTGTAGCCATCTATGTTGTATTCGGGACTTAGATCAATGTTTGTGGTGTCGATAAATGTTTCGGTTATAGCAATTATGTCAAAATTTTCTGTTAGAGCAAGACATCTCAGTTCATCAAATTTGTTTCTTAGGCTACGTGCATTGAAACTAAGGATTTTTAAGTTATCTAGAGGCTTGGTAATAGAGGTGGTGGTACTTGCGGGATCACGGTTACGGGTTTGTTGCGATGCATGGCGTCTATTTACACGGGCGGGGTGGAGGGACGTGGCTGAGGGTCGTTTTTTGACCGGGTGTCACGTACTGCGTCGTTGAGGAGCCTTCCGAATCTGGCTGCCCCGATGGGAGACAGGTGTATTCCGTCCCTGTGGAAGAGCTCACTTTGTCCGTAGAAATTGTCCCAGGCGTTGAAGAACTCCACGTCAAGCTCTCTGCCAAGAGTCTGTAAGCGGTTGTTTAGGCTGAAGGCCTTACTGAAGAAGTCGCTCTCCGCCCACGTCCGTGGTAGAACTCCTGAAATCAAAATGTTAGGGGATTTAGACTTATACTGCTGGATGAGCCTACGGTACTTGTCCAGGAGTTCCTCAGACCGGATCGTAGTGACGTCGTTCGTACCTGTGTGAATAACAAACAGTGAATCATTAGTAGCCTGGGGGGAGATCTCCTCAAGAGCAGCAGTTATACCATCGATCCCAGCACCAGGATAGCAATAGTTCCGTCTTCGACGAGGAACTCTGCCGCAGAACTCAACGACCTGCTGACGAATCATGGAGTCACCCACCAGGAAGGTGCTCTCCTGCTCATCCTCCTCCTCCAGAATGGCAAACCTGTTGAAGCAATGAACAGGATAAATTGCTTGTCTGGCTGGTTTGGCTCCTCCATTCACGACAGTGAAGCCATCATGGGCAGTGCCACTACCACCCTCCCGCTGCGTGGTGTTGTCCGCTGGTGTCGATGGTACCGCTGAGGGCAAGGGGGCGGTTGGAGAAGGGTTTGGCACCACGGCAACGTTACCCTGGATGAATTCCTGCAAGGACGCAACAGTGCGAGAAAGCTCTATTATTTTATTCTGAGAGAGAGAGAGAGAGAGAGAGAGAGAGAGAGAGAGAGAGAGAGAGAGAGAGAGAGAGAAGAATGGAAACAGATAAGTAAACAAAGAAGAAAAAAAAAGATACGAATGAATAAAAAAAGAAAGAACAAAAGAAAAAAATGAACAAGCGAGTAAAATGAAGGAGAGAGAGAGAGAGAGAGAGAGAGAGAAGAATGGAAACAGATAAGTAAACAAAGAAGAAAAAAAAGATACGAATAAATAAAATAAAAAAAAGAACGAAAGAAAAAAATGAACAAGCGAGTAAAATGAAGGAAGAGAGAGAGAGAGAGAGAGAGAGAGAGAGAGAGAGAGAGAGAGAGAGAGAGAGAGAGAGAATTCATACGCTCACTCAACTTTTTCCTTCTAATGCTTTTCGTAGTTTGGGAAAGTTTTTAATCTTTCCCATATTCCTTTACCTAATGGGAGAGAGAGAGAGAGAGAGAGAGAGAGAGAGAGAGAGAGAGAGAGAGAGAGAGAGAGAGAGAGAGAGAGAGAGACAAACAGACACAGAAACAGACATAGAGACAGATAAAAAGTGAGGAAGGAAGAGACTGAAGAAGTAAGACAGACAGACGGAGGAGAAAGTGGAGATAGGAGGGAGAGGATGATAAAGGAAGGAGGTGAGGTGCCAAGTGCAGTAATGTTTTTTTTTTTTTTTTTTTTTACGTTGTTGCCTATTGCGCCGGTAGGCATCTTCCCGGTGGGGCCTGATGGTCGGCCCAAGGCTTCTTCCAGGTGGGGCCTGATGGTCGGCCCAGCCCGTTCTGGCGCAGGCGAGTGTTTATAGTGGCGCCATCTTGCATTGCATTGGTCTAATATTGCTTCCATCACGGACGAGAGAGAGAGAGAGAGAGAGAGAGAGAGAGAGATTATACACACCCAATTAAGAACCTCATAAACTTTCACAAACCATCACGTTGTTTTATTATTGTTACCCTATTTCACTAGCGTTTTCTTTACAAGCAGAATCTCTTCCTCTCGTTCTCTTTCACCTTCCTCTCAAACTTATTAAGATCCAATTAATATATTTTCTTAAACGTGTTGGCCTCTCACTGTGACTGTTTCCCAAGGCCACAAAGAAAATTACCCGGGTTTTCATGGGTGACATTCTCATTTATGGTGCAGAAGTCGGTATAAAACTATCACAAGACAGTCTATATGAAGTCTAAATTCCCAACAATGAGACTTATGAGAGGCTTTTCAAACAGGCGTATCGGGTTTAAGACTATTTCCTTAGGCCACGGAGAAGATTAACCGGGTAGTCAAGAGTGATTCTCCCGTTCAAGGTGCTGAAGTGTACAACTATATCACGTACTGGGATCACGAAACTCTCTCTCTCTCTCTCTCTCTCTCTCTCTCTCTCTCTCTCTCTCTCAATTTATCTCAGTTTGTCCTAGTATTGATTTTCAGTTTAGTTGAGTCTGCCGGAAAGAGGCAAGGAATGGAAGAAAATGGTCATGAAGTGGTGTACTCTCTCTCTCTCTCTCTCTCTCTCTCTCTCTCTCTCTCATTTTCCAATTCCTATATATTCTCTTTCTTTTTTTTCCCTTTTTTCTTGCTTCTTCGCTTGATTTTTCGTTCTTTTCCCCACCAACTTTCATGAGTCTTTTCAAACAGGCGTGAGAGGATGAACCCGGTTATCGTGGGTGGTTTGCCCGTATTCATGGTGCAGAGGCTGTGTAAAACTATCATTGGGATCATAAAACTGTCAATGAAATCCCCAGCAACTTTTAAGGGAGGTATCTGGGCGAATTGAGGTGCTGATATGTTTAAAATATTGGCTTCAATCACTTCAACCCCTTCTGTTGTCTTTTTTTTCCTTCTCTTCTCGCTTTACTCTTCCTTCCCTCTTTCCTTCTCTCCCTTCCTTCCTCATTTCCTTTCCCTCTTCCATTGACATCTGCTTACCGACCCATGCTCACTCACTAAGATAATATAGTCACCCCTGAAACTTTTACCATTCCTTCCTGGTATATAGAGGGTCATGTGTTTCCCGTTATCTAAAGACTCCTAATAACTTTATTCTCTTTTATTTCCCTTTTATTCTCAAGAAACGGCCGGGGGAGAGGGAAAGAAGGGGGGTTACGGGGGGCACTATAGAAATTAAGAGAAGGAAGAAAGAAAACGGAGCCGAGAAGAATGTAGGAGAGAGAGAGAGAGAGAGAGAGAGAGAGAGAGAGAGAGAGAGAGAGAGAGAGAGAGAGAGAGAGAGAGGTTTCATAACTTCAAGAAGAAAACCCTCTCCAAGATTTCGCGCGGCATTCAAAACTTTTTTTCCTTTTCCTTCCTTCCCCTCTTTTCTCTCTCTTTCCTTCTCTCCCTTCCTTTCCGTCTATCTTCTCATCTTTTCTTACTCTCATTACCCTTCCTTCCATCCCTTCTCTTCTCCTTTTATTTCCTCCTTCGATAATTTCCCTCTCTTCCTTCCTCCCTTCCTTTCCCTCCTTCGTTACGTCCCTTTACCCTCTCTCGATTCCCTCTCTTCCTTTCCTTCCCTTCCCCCTTTATTTCCTCCTTCCTTCTTCCTCTCCTTCCCTTAATTCTTACTCTCGTCGTTTCATCCACTCTTTTCTTTCCTTCCTTAATTGTTTCGAATCCTTATCTCCCTCTTTAATTCTTCTTTCGCCGTTTTTTTTTCATCTCTCCTTTTCTCCCTTAATTCTATACCCCTAATTTCTCTCCTTCTCGTCTTCTTATCCTTTCCTCTTCCTTCTTTCCTTCCTTCTTTCAATTTCTTATCTTCCTCCTTTCTTCGCTCCTTGTTTTCTGCCTTTCTTCCTTTCCTTCATGTCTCACCCCCCCCCCCCCCCCTCTCTCTCAATGGTTATATCAGGGATTTTTTTTACATCCTCTTGGCGTCTGTTACTTTTTCTTTTCCCGTTTTCCTTTTCGAAACTTTCCCCGTTGCGTTAAAGTTAAACGTTGCTGTCTTATTCGCTCTAATGTTATGCTGGGCTCTAATTGTTTCTCTCTCTCTCTCTCTCTCGATTTATCTCAGTTTATCCTTGTGTCTAGTATTGATTTTCAGTTTAGTTGAGTCTGCCGGAAAGAGCGAGACAAGGAAAGAAAGAAAATGGTCATGAAGTGGTGAACTCTCTCTCTCTCTCTCTCTCTCTCTCTCTCTCTCTCTCTCTCTCTCTCTCTCTCTCTCTCTCTCTCTCATTTTCCTTTTCCTATTTATATATGCTTTCTTTTTTGTTTTTTTCCTTTTTTTCTTGCTCCTTCATTTGATTTTTCGTTCTTTTTCCTTTTTATTATTCTCTCGATCTCTTTCTCTCCCTCCTTCCACTAGTCCTTTAATTTCTTCCTCTCTTTTCTTTCCTTCCTTCCTTCCTTCCTTCTCTCAGTTTATTCTTCCTTCTTTCTCGTATACCTTTTCCTCTTTCTTTGATTACTTCTCTCTCTCTCTCTCTCTCTCTCTCTCTCTCTCTCTCTCTCTCTCTCTCTCTCAGTAACTAGTTGATATCAGCGCTAAATATAATAACGAAATACTCATAATATTTACCGTAAGTACAAAACAAAGAAAATTATAGAACAAAAATAAAAATACATACATTATCTGAAAATCTAACTATTAACTGGAATGTATTATTTTTTTATTATATTATGATCAGAAATACTATTGCAAGAACAGGAATAACAGGAACAAGGAAAAGAACAAGGGGGAGAAAGAAAAGAAAGAATAGAATAAAGAATGCGGATAGAGAAAAAGACAAACAAAAGAAAGAAGGAAAGGAGAGAAGAGGATAGAGATTAGGAAAAGAAAACAAGGAAAGGAAGAGAAAGGGGGAAGAAAAGGAAAGAATACAAAGAAAAGAACAAGCGAAAGAAAAAATGAAAAAAAAAATAAGGATAAAAGAAGGAAAATAAAGAAATGAAGGAAGGAAAACAAGGGATTATGATAAAGAGAAAAGAAAAAAACGATTAGAAGAAAGAAGGAAGGAAATAAATGAAAAAAATAAAAGAAAAACAACAACGAGAGGAAGAGGATGAAAGGAGGACTGAAGCGAATGAGGAATAAGAGAAACTGAAAGAAAAGTGGAAAGAAAGCAATAAAGAAAACAAGAAAAAAGAAAGCAAAAAAGAAGAGGAAGCAGTAGTGGGCAAAATTAACGTATTCAAATATGCAAAGTCAGGTAATTGTGAGAAAATGAAGCAGAATGTGCCTTGGAAAACACGATATTCGGGCGACAGACAGACAAACGGCGCTCAATTGTGATGCTTAGTCTCTCTCTCTCTCTCTCTCTCTCTCTCTCTCTCTCTCTCTCTCTCTCATTAGGAAGGGTAATATGGGAGGGATTAAGAATTTTACACTCGTGCCGCGAAGAATAAACGAAAACTTTTGAGTGAGCAAGAATCTCTCTCTCTCTCTCTCTCTCTCTCTCTCTCTCTCTCTCTCTCTCTCTCTCTCTCTCTCTCTTTCGATTTTTTCTCATTTTTTTCTTCTTGTTTCCTTCCTTCTTTTTCTCTCTTATTCATTTTTTTTATTCCTTTTCGTTCTTTCTTCCTTTTTTTCTCATTCTTTGGTTAGTTCTCTCTCTCTCTCTCTCTCTCTCTCTCTCTCTCTCTCTCTCTCTCTCTCTCTCTCTCTCTCTCTCTCTCTCTCTCTCTCTCTCTCTCTCTCTCTCTCTCTCTCTCTCTCGTTAAGTTCATGGTATAGTTATAGTAAAAAACGACTGGATCACGAGAGAGAGAGAGAGAGAGAGAGAGAGAGAGAGAGAGAGAGAGAGAGAGAGAGAGAGAGAGAGAGAGAGAGAGAGAGAGAGAGAGAGAGAGAGAGAGAAATATATAAACACCTCCACGCTATCTTGCCACACGATGATCCGGTTTGTGATGGCGTTAAGCGGGTCACAAGGCTTCCATAACACCTTCACAGCCCCGACAGAGAATCAACAACGTGGCCTGAGCAAGTCGTTAGATCCCGCCAGGGGGTACACTCGTATTGTCAAACGTTTGGGTCTCTTGTTAGGAACGCTTTTCATGGCCAGAGAGGAGCGACGTCGGGGTGTCAGGAGTGGTTGTCCAGTTCGCAATACCCAGTCTCTCTAAGGGTATGTGGTCCCTAAGTGAAGATGCTTGGCTGTAGCTTCGAATCTAACCACGGGGTGTCCTGGAAAATACTCTCATAGTGATTCCCACTCAAAATTACCTTCCACGATTTTTACTAACCCCAACCTAACCTATCCTAGCCTGACCTGTTCAAGAGTGGGCGCCGCATACCCGTACAGAGAAGGGAAATACGTGCCCAGTTCACAGCGCGGAAGCCTTGCAACACTACCGCCAGGCTCAGGAAACCACCCATGGGAACCCCGAGAACCTCTGCGAGAGCCCTTTAAAAGAGATGGATTAAGGCTTCGAAGAGTTTGATAACATGGAGCTGAAGATGGGAAGGCGGCCTGCACGGAGACTTGCCCAGAGGAACCATGAGTTTGGCGTCGTAGGGTGGGCGAGGCTGCGCGACCCCCTGCGTATGCCCTCCATTGATTTACTGATTGATAACGTTACTTTCATTTTAAAGCTTGCCTTGTGTAACTCTAGATAACAGAAAAAGTATACCTCGTCCTCATGGCAGCCATTATAAATAAATATCGCCTGCGGAACTAACGGGCTGGGATCGTCCAAGATGCCCCTTAACAGGCCCATTAGTCTAACTTCGGTTGTAGGTAAGCTACTTGAGGGCATAATTAGAGACAAAATTGTGAATTACCTTGAAAGCCACTCATTGATTGGGGACTCACAACATGGCTTCCGAAACAAAAGATCCTGCCTATCAAACCTATTAACCTTTTATAACGACCTCTTCACTGTTTATGACGTAACCAAATCACTGGACGTAGTCTATCTTGATTTCCAGAAAGCGTTTGATAAAGTCCCGCATCATAAATTACTTTAATTAAAAGCAAAAGGGGTATTGACGGTCAAGTAAACCAATGGATCGCGAAATTGGTTGAGCAACAGACAACAAGAGTAGTGATTGACGGATTTAACTCAGAGTGGGCGCCTGTCACTAGTGGCGTCCCTCAGGCTCTCGTCCTTGCCCAGTGCTCTTCATTATTTACATCAACGACGTGGATGTTGGACTCAATAACCGCATTAGTAAATTTGCAGACGACACAAAGATTGGCAACTCGGTTCTCACTGACGAAGACAGGCAAAGCCTCAAGAGGATTTGCACAAATTTCAACTTGGTCGGATAGATGGGAGATGCCCTTTAACGTAGACAAGTGCCAGGTCCTTCAAGTTGGAACGAGGAATAAGAAGTTCGAATACGAAATGCGCGGCGTTAAACTCAAAAGCGTTCAATGCGTCAAAGACTTGGTCAAAATCGCGTCAAACCTCAAATTCTCACAGCAATGCATCGATGCAGCAAATAAAGCGAACAGAATGTTGGGCTTCATTAAAAGAAACTTTGTATTCAAGAATAAAGATGTAATACTCGCTCTACAACAGTTTAGTCAGACCCCACTGGAATATGCGGTACAGTTTTGGTCTCCCCCATGCAAAGGATATTGCTCAATTAGAAGGTGTTCAGCGTCGGGCAACGAAAATGATCCCTTCCTTGCGCAACAAATCCTACGAAGAAAACTCTACCCTTAACATGTTCTCTCTAAACGTCGCCGGAAAACTGATCGAATGTTTTAAAATACTTAATGGTTTCACGAATGTAGACAGATCAACATTGTTTATGATCGATGACACTTTGCGCACGAGGAACAATGGCGTAAAACTCAGATGTAGACAAGTAAATTCAGACTGCACCAAATTTTTCTTCACCAACGTTAGTGCGAGAATGGAATAAGCTTCCACCGTCAGTGGTCCAGTACACACGATTTGACTCTCAAAAATAAGCTCGACCGTCACTTCCTTCAACTTAATATCAACTAGAGTAGAAATGCAACGTTTTGGAGTCTTCTGATTAATGTAAAATCACTTAGGTTTAAGGACAGACCACCAAGTCTGGACCATGGGGTCTGTGTGGTCTGATTTTCTATGTAAATCTATGTAAATCTATGTAAGAGAGCCTACCGGCGCTATGGGCAGCACCTATATAAATGGAAATGGACAGGACTGAGCTTTATCGAGTTCCAGAGAGCGGTGAAGGACAGGAATGGAAGGAAGGAGAAAGTGGTGGCTAGGGGCCAAATTCTTAAACATCTCGGCGCCAATGCACACCCAGACTTTCGTAGGAGTTGTAGGCATTTCCATGAGTAGTTCTGTGAGCCTGGAGGTATTTTGGCAGAGACTGTGTACCATGAATGTGAAAAAAAAAAACTCGAGACAACGCGTTTGATCTCCTTTTCGGTCTTTGAAAAATCGTTGCTGTGAGAGTCTGAAGCGTCCAAGGATACAGGCCTACGTCTTCACTATAAAAAAAAGGTCGGTTCACCCAAGTCTGAAGTGAACATTATCGTGCACTGGCAACCTGCTGTCACACGGTGTGTCCGATTTCATGGATACTGTATGTTAGACTACGCATAGCAAACATTCGTCAGTGTCAATGATGTGCAGGCAGCAATAACAAATACCGTCAGTATTATAGTCGATTATGAGTTAAAAAATCTTAGTAATGTTGCAAACAGCTGTTTCGTTAATTTACAAGACCGCTGATTATAAATGATTATTAAACACCCATGAAGCTGTCCACCACCGAGAAAACTAGCAGGCTTTATGCCAACAAAACAGCCGTTTGCGACATTATTAATCTTTTTTTTAATTCAAAATCAACTACAATTGACGGTATTTATTATTGCTGTCTGCATACTATTGACACTGACGACTGTTTACTGTGCGTGGGCTGGCATACAGTATCCATGAAATCGGACACACCGTGTGACAGCAGGCTGTCAAGGCACGATAATGTGAACCGACTATTGTGCCTCAATGATACCAACAAGATACCGTGGGATTGGAGGAGGAGGAGGAGCAGGAAACCAGAATATCCTTTTCCATTGCATATCAAGAGCTAAGAACAGTGACGTGACAATATATATATATATATATATATATATATATATATATATATATATATATATATATATATATATATATATATATTTATAGAGAGAGAGAGAGAGAGAGAGAGAGAGAGAGAGAGAGAGAGAGAGAGAGAGAGAGAGAGAGAGAGAGAGAGAGAGAGAGAGAGAGAGAGAGAGATAAAGAGAGAGAGGGAGTCCTTTGATCACTATATTCAAAATCTCTGTTACAATCACACTCTCACACTCACTCACACTCACTCACTCTCTCACTCTCTCCCCCTCACAGTCGACACGTCCATTATGGCAAGAGATTTGGTGTTAATGGAGGCTGTTAAGGATGCAATAATAGGAAATGGAATACTCGTTGGGGCGAAGGGTTGAAATTGATGGCAGGAAATGGGGGAAGGGGTGATGGAGGGGTGAAGGGGGGGAGGGGGTGATGGAGAGGGGTGAAGGGGGGGAGGGGGTGATGGAGAGGGGTGAAGAGGGGGAGGGGGTGATGGAGAGGGGTGAAAGGGGTGAGGGGGTGATGGAGAGGGGTGAAGGGGGGGAGGGGGTGATGGAGAGGGGTGAAGGGGGGAGCTGAGGTGTTAGGATGCTGGCTCCCTCCCCTCTGCACCGAGTCTCTCTCTCCTCTAACCTATGACCACTATCTATTACTACCACTTCTCTCTCTCTTTCTCTGTTCTTCCTCTCCCTTTTCTCTCCATATCTTACCTATCACTATTCTCTCTTCCCTCCTCTTTTTCTTTCCATTTTTCTCCCCTTTCTCTAAACTATCATCACCTACCCCTTCTATCCTCTTCTGTTTCCTCTTCTCTTCTTCCACTTTCTCTTCCTTTTTTTCTGTTTTCTTTCCCTTTTCTCTTTTCTTCTAACCTAATACAACTTTTTCTTCCCTCTTCTTTTTTTTTCCCTTTTTTTCTGTAACCTATCATCACCTCCCCTTCTAACCTCTCTTCTATTTCCTCTTCTCTTCTAACATTCTTTCCTCCCTCTCCTGTTTTCTCCTCTCCCCTTTCTCTTTTTCTCTATCTTATCATCATTATCTCTTCCTTCCACTGTTTTTCCTCTCCCTTTTCTCTCCTCTATCCTATCACCATTCTCTCTTTCCCCCTCTTTTTCCTCTTCTCCCCTTTCTCTCCTTCTCTATTCTATCACCACTTTTTTTTTCTTGTCTTTCTTTTTTCTCTCCTCTTTTTCTCTCCCATCCCCCTTTCCTAACGTGCTTCCCTCCTGCTCCTCCTCCTCCTCCTCCTCCTCCTCCTCCTCCTCCTCCCCTTTCCATTCAGTCCTCTATTCTCCCTTTCCCGTCTTATTCCCCTTCTCCCCTTCCCTGCAATAGTTTTCTCTCGGCTTTTCTTCTTCCCTTCCTCAGGTGTCTTCCCTCCCTCTTCTCTGCCCTGCTAACTCTTTCCTCCACTACTTTTTTTCCTCCCCATTCCTTCCTTCTATCCCCTCCCTATCTCCCCTTCCTTTTCTTCCTTCCTCTTCGCTTCTCTCTCTCTCTCTCTCTCTCTCTCTCTCTCTCTCTCTCTCTCTTCCTTCTTCTCTACGCCTATCTATAATAACTTTCCCTCAATTCCTCCTTCCTCTCCTCTTCCTCCCTTCCTCCTCCCTTCCCTTCCCTCATATATTGTAATCCATTCCTCCCCTTTACCTATACCTCCCTCCCTCTCTCTCTTTCTCTCCCTTCCTCCCTTCCCTCACCCTACTTGGTCATCGCTCTTGATCGCCTCGACTAATTCTGTTTAGTGAGTGAAATGGCAATAAAAAAGTAATGTAAAGAGCTGAATATATGTGAAAAATCCCCCCTCTCTCTCTCTCTCTCGATTTTTGGACAGTTCTCTCTCTCTCTCTGAATGAAAATGTGTATCACCGCAGGACGAGAGAGAGAGAGAGAGAGAGAGAGAGAGAGAGAGAGAGAGAGAGAGAGAGAGAGAGAGAGAGAGAGAGAGAGAGAGAGAGAGAGAGAGAGAGAGAGAGAGAGAGAGAGAGAGAGAAATCGGGTGATGTTACATATTTCCGGCAAACTGGCTCTCATTTTTTTTCCTTTTCCACCCTTCGTCAAATTTCCCAATCGATGTTTCCCATCTGTGCCCACTAAACGCCCCCTCGCTGTGTCTGTCTGTGTGTGTGTGTGTGTGTGTGTGTGTGTGTGTGTGTGTGTGTGTGTGTGTGTGTGTGTGTGTCAGTCTGCCTCTCTCTCTGTTATGCTTTGTTGAGTGTGAAAACTTTCGAAAAGCAAAACAACAACAACAACAACAACAACAATAACAACGAGAACAACAAAAATAACATTCCTAACATTTCAAGTCACGATGATGAGAGATGTGATGTTTTTTTTTATGTGAGAGAGAGAGAGAGAGAGAGAGAGAGAGAGAGAGAGAAGGATAAATAAGACTTGGGGCGTGGGTGTGGGTGTGGGGCAAAGCAATGAGTCGGAACAGAACGGGGCGGAGCGAGGAGGGGCGGGGCGGGGTCGGGGCAAATGACACGCGCGCAGCTTTTTTTATAGTGTTACTCCGTCAATTTTGCATGATCCTCTTTTTTTCATTCTTGTTTTACTCGCAAGTTTCCCACGTGACAGAGAATTAAAATCAACGATAACAGCAATTTCTTTAAACAATGACACCAATAAATTAAGATAAAAAGGCAGGAAGTAAGGAAGGAGGTGCATGAGAAAGAATGGAGGAAGGGAAGAGAGAGAGGAAGGAAAAGAGGAAGGAAGGAAGGAAGGAAGGAGGGGACGATGGAAGAAAGAATAGAATGTAGGAAGGGAGGGAAGGAGAGAGGAGTTAAGGAGAAATAGCTAGTGAAGAACAAGGGTGAGGTTAATAAATAAAAAAAATATACAAGGCAAAATCAAATTAAAAAGTAACATCAAGAAGTAGAATTAAGAACTGTGTGTGTGTTTGTGTGTGTGTGTGTGTGTGTGTGTGTGTGTGTGTGTGTGTGAGATGGAAGTTAATCTTAAGCAAAGGAGAATGAAACACACACACACACACACACACACACACACACACACACACGGCTGAGAACGCGAGAGATGAAGAGAAGCGGAAGAAACGAAGAGGGGAAGAGAGGAGGGGAAGAGAGAGGGGATTTGTGGGATTAAAAAGGAAATGAGAGAGAGAGAGAGAGAGAGAGAGAGAGAGAGAGAGAGAGAGAGAGAGAGAGACGAAGGAACATACGAAAGATAAAAAAAAGATATAGGACTAACAATGAATAGGAGTGACTAGGCTATTTTAGTTATGGAGGAACTGACATACTCTCTCACCTTTATTAATGCGAATTGAGAGGTAACTAGACGAGGTAATGTGGGAAGAGAAATGAAAACAAAAAGGAATAAAAAAAGTTAATATAGAGAATGAAGGAGAAGGAAAACAAGACAGGAAAAACGAGCTAATGGATGAGGGATAAAAAAAAAGTGGAAGGCAAGAAAAAAAAGGTTGAGTGAATGAAGAAAAAGGAATGAAGAAAAAAGGAAAGAAGAAAAGTAAATACAGGAAATGGTGGAAGAGGAATGAAGGAAAGAAGACAAGAAATAGGGAATAATGGAAAAGGAATAAAGAAAAATAAATGAAAGGCAAGGAAAAAGTAAATAAGGGTGAATAATGGAAGAGAAATGAAGACAACACAGAAAGAAACAAAGTAAATACAAGGAACGATGGAATAAGGATGAAGAAAGAAAGGGAATGATGGAAGAGGAGTAGAAGAAAAAGGAAAAATAGATAAATACAAGGCATGGCAAAGGAATGAAGACAAAAGGAACACGATAACAAAAGATGATATAAGGAACCTTTCTCACGTAACTGACTGCTCTTTCGGCCGCCTCTTCGGATTCTCTACAGGAGCAGCGAGTACCGGGCTTTTTTTTTATTGTTTCCCTTTTTTTGTGCCCTTGTGCTGTCTCCTTTGCTGTAAAAAAAAGAAGGGGAGAGCCACTGAGGGGGAGGGACTACGCCGAAATGACAGTGGCCCAGTAGTTTGCATCATTACATTCGGCTATCATTTAATTAACAACTCGAGCTACATATCGTCACCCTCATAAAATAGTTGCCTAAGTCATTTTTAAGCGATTTCCAGGTTTTTGTCTACATCAATTTTTTAAGACGTGACGCCCGTTTTTGTAGAGTTGCCCTCGTTATTCAGGGTTTGCGTGTTCTAGAATTGGCGTTTTCATTTCTGCCTAAACCTTAACCTGGTAGCAGCGACGGGCCAAATTTGTGGCTTTACCGTGTAGCAGCGACGGGCCAAATTTGTGGCTTTACCGTGTAGCAGCGACGGGCCAAATTTGTGGCTTTACCGTGTAGCAGCGACGGGCCAAATGTGTGGCTTTACCGTGTAGCAGCGACGGTCCAAATTTGTGGCTTTACCGTGTAGCAGCGACGGGCCAAATTTGTGGCTTTACCGTGTAGCAGCGACGGGCCAAATTTGTGGCTTTACCGTGTAGCAGCGACGGGCCAAATTTGTGGCTTTACCGTGTAGCAACGACGGGCCAAATTTGTGGCTTTACCGTGTAGCAACGACGGGCCAAATTTGTGGCTTTACCGTGTCGCAGCGACGCCAAATTTGTAGCTTTACCGTGTAGCAGCGACGGGCCAAATTTGTAGCTTTACCGTGTAGCAGCGACGGCCAAATTCGTGGCTTTACCGTGTAGCAGCGACGGGCCAAATTTGTAGCTTTACCGTGTAGCAGCGACGGGCCAAATTTGTGGCTTTACCGTGTAGCAACGACGGGCCAAATTTGTGGCTTTACCGTGTAGCAGCGACGGGCCAAATTTGTGGCTTTACCGTGTAGCAACGACGGGCCAAATTTGTGGCTTTACCGTGTAGCAACGACGGGCCAAATTTGTGGCTTTACCGTGTAGCAGCGACGGGCCAAATTTGTGGCTTTACCGTGTAGCAACGACGGGCCAAATTTGTGGTTTACCGTAGCAGCGACGGGCCAAATTTGTGGCTTTACCGTGTAGCAGCGACGGGCCAAATTTGTGGCTTTACCGTGTAGCAGCGACGGGCCAAATTTGTGGCTTTACCGTGTAGCAGCGACGGGCCAAATTTGTGGCTTTACCGTGTAGCAGCGACGGGCCAAATTTGTGGCTTTACCGTGTAGCAGCGACGGGCCACATTCTTGCCGTGATATAACCCCCCCAAAAAATAGATGCATAAACTGATCACAAATGCGTTGATATATATTATGAAGTGGTTTGTGTGAGTGATGATTTTTTCTCATTAATTCGCTTAGAGGGGCCTTTAAGAAACATGATCCCCGCAGCTACCGGGTTCAGCCAAATGAGATAATGACAGTTCTTTTCTTATTTCCCGTACAGTAGAAAATAATGACTTAGGCGGTCTGCTTACGAAGGTGACGAATTATTCTACAGAAACAATACTACTTACTGCATTGCCGATGGTGAGGGAGGGCGCCATAAACGGTCTCGAAGTACTCATCCACGTCCAGCGTTGATAGAGACGGATATCTGGGTCCTGGTCCCCCATCGTCGCTACTGTATGTTTCTGCAGCGCCGTCCAAGGGCCACATCACCTCCCTGCCTGTAGCACGACGCTGGCATTCTTCCTCGCTATACGAACTCCCTTGTAGTCCGTTGTAGCCGCCAATGAACCCGCTCAAGAAGGAACTGTAATAAGAACATAAGAACATAAGAACATAGGGAAACTGCAAGAGGCCCGAAAGCAAACAAATAGGAGAAACGCGGGATACGACATAACAGAAAAAAGGAAATCGACGAATAGGAATAACTCCAAACGAAAAAAAAAAATGTATATGTATAACAAGAAAATAAGTCAAAACAAGAAAACACAATACTGAAAATTAAAAGACGTTATCCTTATCTTTAAAAAACACTAATGATGGTATCCTAATCTAAAAAAAAAAAAAATAGACTTTTCTTAGTCTATATAAAACTACAGACGTTCTCGTGATCTATACAAAACTAATGACGTGATACCAATCTATACAAAACTATAGAACATTGAAGGAGAACACTGGACAAAATCGAGACAACAGAACGAGAAAAATGGATATCTAAAACAAGAAAATAAAAAAAATAAAAATAGGAAAACACAATTATATGGAACGGAAAGAGATCAACATATATAAAAGAAAAGAAAAACGGGAAGTACAGAGAAAGAAACAGAGAAAAAGATAAGAAGAAATGTAAAAATAACACCAGCAAAGCAAAATAGAAAAGTTGAAAAAAAAGGATAAAAATAGGATGAAATAGGAACATGAAGTCAATAAAAGCACTACCAAAAAAGGTCAAAATGGGGAAAATGTAAAATAAAACCATAATCACATCAGAAAAAAATAATGAAATGGTGGATAGAATAAACAGATAAATAATAATAAGAAAAAACTAATGAAAAAGTGAATAGAATCAATAAATATATCAAAAGAAGAAAAAACTAATGAAAATGTGAATAGAATAAATACATAAATAAGAAGAAAAAAAATATTAATGAAGGAGGAGGAGGAGGAGGAGGATGTCAGCTGTTCTTACATTCTTAATTCCCTGGAAGTGATTTAAATTCCTTCTTTGTCTCACCTCCTTCACGGACACTACCAGCTGGAGGGCTAAGAGGAGGGGAAGGGGAGGGGGGGGGGGGGAGAGGGTAGAGGAGGAGGTACTCTGCTATTACCCCATTTTAACTTTTTTTACCGGTAACTCAAATTTCTCTCCTTGTTCAAAAAAGGAATGAAGAAAAGACTTATTAGGCGTATTCTTAGATGTTTTTTGGTTCTTTATTGTTCTTATTTATTCCTACCTGTTTTTCTATTTTTTTTTTTGTTCATTCGTTTTTCTTGATCTCCTTCTTGTTCTTCTTGCCCTCCTCCTCCTCCTCATCATCATCATGTTCTTAGTTTCCTTTTTGTTCTGTTTTCATTCTTATTCTTGTTCTTGTTTTCTTATCATTCTTAGTTTTCTTTTTCTTGTCCCTCTTTCCCCCTTCCCTTAACCATCCCACCCATTCCCCTTCTTCTTCCCATTTCTCCCTTCATCGTTAAAGACAGCTCACTCCAATACACTCCCTTTTCCGGTTACTCGCTCCCATTTTCGGTAACTCGCTCCCATTTCCGGTAACTCGCTCCCATTTTCGGTAACTCGCTCCCTTTTCCGGTAACTCGCTCCCATTTTCGGTAACTCGCTCCCATTTTCGGTAACTCGCTCCCTTTTCCGGTAACTCGCTCCCATTTTCGGTAACTCGCTTCCTTTTTCGGTAACTCGCTCCCTTTTCCGGTAACTTGCTCCCTTTTTTCGGTAACTCGCTCCCTTTTTTCGGTAACTCGCTCCCTTTATCGGTAACTCGCTCCCATTTTCGGTAACTCGTTCCCTTTTCCGGTAACTCGCTCCCTTTTCCGGTAACTTGCTCCCTTTTTTCGGTAACTCGCTCCCTTTTTTCGGTAACTCGCTCCCTTTATCGGTAACTCGCTCCCTTTTTCGGTAGCTCGCTCCCTTTTCCGGTCATTTGTTTCCTTCTTTCTATTATTTGTTCCCTCTCATCTGTTACTTATTCCCTCCCTTCCGTCACTCACTCCCTCCCTCCCTCCCTCCCGTTCCTCCCCCTTCCCGCCGTCACACCTGGCCCCAATCTGCACTTCACGCCCCGGCACTCCGCTCTCCTCGCTCTCCAGGTGCAACTTTCCCTAATTAAGTGCTCGATTAGGTGGACACAGGTTAGATTGTATGAGTGTGTGTGTGTGTGTGTGTGTGTGTGTGTGTGTGTGTGTGTGTGTGTGTGTGTGTGTGTGTGCGTGTGCGCTTGCAATAGCAGTGATAATAAAATAATGACAACAACAACAACGACGACAACAACAACAACAACAACAACAACAACAACAACAACAACAACAACAACAACAATAACAATAACAATAATAATAATAATAATAATACTAATACTAATACTAATACTAATACTAATACTACTACTACTACTACTACTACTACTAATAATAATAATAATAATAATAATAATAATAATATCAATAACAACAACAATAATCAAAGAGAATAAAGAAAGTTCATAAATATTAATAGGAATGGCAATAACAGAATAAGCACTAGAAAGAGAAGAAGAAGAAGAAAAAGAAAAAGAAAAAGAAAAAGAAAAAGAAAAAGAAAAAGAAGATGAAGATGAAGATGAAGATGAAGATGAAGATGAAGATGAAGATGAAGATGATGATGATGATGATGATGAAGAAGAATATGCCTTTCATGTTGGTGAGGGGCTCCACACACACAGCTCTACTAGACAGAGTGGAGCAGTAGGTGAGACAGTGGAGACAGGTGGTGGATGAGTGGAATAGGCTGAGCAGTCATGTGGTGAGTGCCAATACAATTGTCACATTCAAAAATAGATTAGATAAATTCATGGACAGCGATATTAGGTGGGGTTAGATACACGGGAGCTTAGGGTCAAAGGAGCTGCCTCGTACAGGCCTACCGGCCTCTTGTAGACTCCTGCGTTCTTATGTTCTTATGTTCTTTTGTAAAAGGCTCTTTACGTCATCAACTCCCCTCCTATTACTAGCAGTCTTCTACCTCAAATTCCCCCGCAATGTCGCATCTCTTTTTATCTTCTATCGATATTTTCATGCCGACTGCTTTTCTGATCTTGCTAATGTGTGCTGCGGCCCCGATGCAACGCGATTCTCTACTCTTGCTCGTTCTTATTCTGTCCAAATCCTTTATGCAAGAGTTAACCAGCATCTTCATTCTTTTATCCCCTTCACTGGTAAACTCTGGAACAACATTATTTTTATTAGTCTGTATTTACTCCTGCCTACGACTTGACCTTTTTCAAGATCAGAGTATCATGGCGCCTCTCCACCCGATATTGACCTCTCTTTTGGACACTCTTGCCCTGTCTCCTCTGCTGTAAAAAAAAAAAAAAAAAATCTTCTCTACTTTCTTTTACCGGAGCAGTACTTAGCGGAATTTTTCATTTTTATTTATTTTATTCCTTTGAGCGGCTTCCTTTACTGTAAAAAAAAGAGATGTAGAATAGGAGAGAGCGAGGGAAAAGAAAGAGACTGATAGACACACACACACACACACACACACACACACACACACACACACACACACACACACACACACACACAAGCACAGCCGGAAAGGTAGACACATAGGCAGGCGCCGCAAAGTACCTACGTCACTGCAAAAAAACAAAACAAATAACACACATAAAAAACACAAGGAGGTGAGTACAAATGTTGCATGCTATTTTTTTTTCTTTTTTCCCTCACTAAGACGAAGTGCTCCCGGTCGGCCCCTTCCTCCCAACGCCTCGCCTCATGAATTTATATTAAGAGCACGGAGGAGGAGGAGGAGGAGGAGGAAAGGGGCGTAAATGTCGAATAAAGAAGTTGAGGAAGAACAGAGAAAGAGATGAAGAAGAAGAAGAAGAAGAAGAAGAAGAAGAAGAAGAAGAAGAAGAAGAAGAAGAAGAAAAAGAAGAAAAACAAAAAACAAAGAAAGAAGAAACAAAAAACAAGAAAAAGAAAAGGAAATAGAAGAAAAAGAAAACAAAAGGAAGACAAGGAAAAAAAACAATAAACTCTAAACCAAAGACAAACAAAACAACAACAACAACAACAACAACAAAACGAAGACAACTAAATACGAACACAAACACTAAAAGATAACAAAACAAAACAAATGAAGCACAAAAGTAAAAAGGGAGAGTAAAAGAGAACACAAATGATAACAATGAATAAGAAAAGAAGTACAAAAAGCCACACGACCACTTCACCTGTGCATACCTGAGGGAGAGGACAGGTAGACAAACGCAGGTGAGGCAGACAGGTAAGGGACAAGTATAGGATAGATAGATAGATAGATAGAAAGGTAGAAAGATAGTAACATTTCAATCCTTTTCCTTTTAGTCTTCCTTTCTTTTTCCTACGACACTCGACTTCCCTTTAGATAGACAGATATATAGATAGACATGTGGTAGAAATAGATAGTGATAGGTGGATAGATAGATCGTAACATTTTAACTTTTCCTTTCCTTTTCACCTTTTCATTTAAATTACTCCACTCCCCTTTCTAATTTCTTTTTTCTCCTTTATTTTCTTCTCAATCCATCCTTCCATTTTTTCTCCTTTAGCTTCCCCCCCACCCCCCTTCTCTCTCTCTCTCTCTCTCTCTCTCTCTCTCTCTCTCATTCTTTCATAATTAAACGCATTGCATTCTTTATCTTATTTTTCTTCTGTTCACAAAATCACTACTTTAACAACAACAACAACAACAACAACAACAACAACAACTACACATCACTTTATTACTTACTTTGTGTTGTTGTTGTTGTTGTTGTTGTTGTTGTTGTTGTTGTTGTTGTTGTGATGTATTAAAAAGAATAAAAAGATCAGAAGTCAATGTGTTTAGTTATTTATGAGAGAATGCAAATGCGAGAGAGAGAGAGAGAGAGAGAGAGAGAGAGAGAGAGAGAGAGAGAGAGAGAGAGAGAGAGAGAGAGAGAGAGAGAGAGAGAGAGAGAGAGAGAGAGAGAGAATCTTAAGCCAGGAGATAAAAGAGAATGTAAAAGTTTACTAGAGAGGTTCTTCAGTGAGAGGAGGAGGAGGGGAAGGAGGAGGAGGAGGGAAGGAGGAGGAGGAGGGGAAGGAGGAGGAGGAATATGATGACAAAAGCGAAAAATTGATCAAACGAGAAGAAAAGGGGAATAGGAAAAGAAGAAAAGAAGTAGGAGAGATTAGAAAACAACAAATAACAAAATATAAAAAGAGGGAAAGAGAAATGGAGAAGAAAAATAAAGAAAAGAAAAAAAGGAGAAAGGGAAGTAAAAAAGAGGAAAATGAAATGAAAATCAGTAAATAAATAGTGAATGAGAAGGTAAAGAAGGAAGAGGAGGAGGAGGAGGAGGAAGAGGAAGAGGAAGAGGAAGAGAGAGAGAGAGAGAGAGAGAGAGAGAGAGAGAGAGAGAGAGAGAGAGAGAGAGAGAGAGAGAGAGAGAGAGAGAGAGAGAGAGAGAGAGAAAGTCGATAAGGAGGAACAAAATCAGAAATGAATGGTAAAGAGGAGGAGGAGGAGGTAGCAGGCGCTCCTCTTCCACCCCCCATTAAGAAGTTGGCAGCAATTAGCGTGCGGGGGGGGGAAGAGGAGGAAGAGGAGGAGGAGGAGGAGGAGGAGGAGGAAGGGGGGGGGAAGTGTCTCTGAGTGCCTGTCATTGAGTATTAGGATGGCACTATAAGCCTCCCTCTCTCTCTCTCTCTCTCTCTCTCTCATTACTTAGTTTACTTTCTCTGATCAGTCTTTTTTTTTTTGGTTATTGCTGTGTTATCGTCATCATCATCATCATCATTATCATCATCATCATCATCATCATACAACCGCACACACACACACACACACACACACACACACACACACACACACACACACAGTCGACCGGAAAATGAAGAGAGAGGGGAAGAGAGGGAGAGGGTGCCAAATATGATAAAATAATGAAGTGGGCAGTTCAATCAAAATAAAAAAAACACACATAAAATAAAATAAAACAAACAAAACGAACACGAGAAAGAGGTAAATAAGTAAGCAAAACAAGCAAACAAACAACAAGATACAAAGAATATAAACAAAAAAATAATGAAAAAAAATATAACAAAACCATTCACCTGTAACAGCAAAACTAGAATGAAGTTAATTAAGGTAAATTGAGAGAGAGAGAGAGAGAGAGAGAGAGAGAGAGAGAGAGAGAGAGAGAGAGAGAGAGAGAGAGAGAGAGAGAGAGAGAGAGAGAGAGAGAGAGAGAGAGAGAGAGAGAGAGAGAGAGAGAGAGAGAGAGAGAGAGAGAGAGAGAGATTAGTTAGAGTCACTTCCTGGGAGAGAGGGAGAGGGGAGAGGGAGAGAAAAAGAGAGAGAGGGGAGAGAAGTGAGGGGAGAAAATTTAGTTTGGCTTAGTAGCGGAGATAAATAAGGGAGAGGGGAGAGAGGAAGGGGAGAGGGAGGGGAGGGGAAGGGGAGGGGGAGGGGAGCGAGAGAGAAGTGAGGGGAGGAATGGGATGATGGGGAGGGAGAGGAGGGTAGGGGGGGAAGAGGGGAGGTGAGAGAGGGAGAGGGGAGTGAGGGGAGGAAGGGGAGGAGATAAGGGGAAAAAGATAGGAGGGAAAGGGGAAATGAGAGATGAGGAATAAAGTGTGAATGAGAAATAAGAAAATAACAGTGAAGGGAAAACAAATGGATGAGGGGAAAGGGTGAACACTGGGGAGAAAGAGGAAGAGAAAGAAAGAAAGAGGAAGGGGAGGAGGAAGAAAAGGCGATGGGGAGTGAAAGAGGGGTGAAGAAAGGAGAGGAGAAAAAGGAAAAGAAAGAAAGGAAGAGGAAGGGGAGGAGGAAGAAAAGGCGATGGAGAGTGAAAGGGAATTGAAAAAAGGGGAGAAGAAAAGAGAAAGGGAAAGTGGAGGGGAAGAGGAGTGAAGAGGGAGGTGGAGTTGCACTGGGAAGGGGATGAGAAATTGAAGTGGAGGAAGAGGAGGAGAAAAAAAGGAAGAGGAAGGAAAGGAGGAAGAAAAGGCGATGGGGAGTGAAAGGGAATTGGAGAAAGGGGAAAAGAGAAAAGAGGAAGAGAAAGGGGAGAGGAAGGGGAGGGGAAGAGGAGTGAAGAGGGAGGCGGAGGTGCACTGGGTAGGGGATGAGAAATTGAAGTGGAGGAAAGGGAAGAGGAAGAGGAAGAGGAAGAGGAAGAGGAGAGGAAGAAGAATGAAGGGGGAGGTGAAGTTGCACTGGGTAGGTTAAGCACTGACGTGAAGGGGGAAGAGGAAAGAGAAGAGGAGGAAGAGGAGGAAGGGAAGAAGAGGGATGAAAGATAGGATGAGGGAAGAAGAGGGATGAAAGATAGGATGAGGCTGCACTAGTTAAGGAAAATATATTGAAATGGATGAGTAAGGGAAAGAGACTGGAAACAAGGGGAAGAGGGGAATGGAAGAGGGGAAAGGGAGAGGGGAAGGGAAGTGTGACACGCTGAAAGGGTGGGAAGAGTAGGGGAATAAATGAGGGGATGAGGTAAAGCGGAAAAGTGAGGACAAAGGATGAGAGAAGGGGAGGAGTGAGAGGAGAAATAAGAGAAGAAAATAAAGAGAGGAGGTAAAGAGAAAAGGTTGGGGAGGAAAATGAAAAGAGGGAAGGAAAGTGAGGAAAATGAGGTCGGAGAGGAAAGGAAGAAAACGAAGGGAAATGAGAGAAAGAGACAAAATGAAAGAAAAGAAAGGTAGGGAGGAAAATGAAAAGAGGGAAGGAAAGTGAGGAAAGTGAGGTCGGAAAGGAAAGGAAGAAAACGAAGGGAAATGAGAGAAAGAGAGAAAAGGAAAGAAAAGAAAGGTAGGGAGGAAGATGAAAAGAGGGGAGGAAAATGAGGAAAATGAGGTCGGAGAGGAAAGGAAGAAAACGAAGGGAAATGAGAGAAGGAGAGAAAAGAAGAAAAGAAAAGAAAGGTAGGGAGGAAAATGAAAAGAGGGGAGGAAAATGAGGAAAGTGAGGTCGGAAAGGAAAGGAAGAAAACGAAGGGAAATGAGAGAAAGAAAGAAAAGAAGAAAAGAAAAGAAAGGTAGGGAGGAAAATGAAAAGAGGGAAGGAAAGTGAGGAAAGTGAGGTCGGAAAGGAAAGGAAGAAAACGAAGGGAAATGAGAGAAGGAGAGAAAAGAAGAAAAGAAAAGAAAGGTAGGGAGGAAAATGAAAAGAGGGAAGGAAAGTGAGGAAAATGAGGTCGGAAAGGAAAGGAAGAAAATGAAAGGAAAAGAGAGAAAATGAGAAAATAATATAGAAAGGAAGAAAAGAAAGTTAGGGGAAAAAAGAAAGAGGAAAAAAATGAGTTGGGAATTAAGGAGGAAAATGAGAGGGAATGAGAGGAAAAATAAGAGAAAAATAAAGAGAGGAAGTAAAGAAAGAAAGTTGGAGAGAAGGGAGAAGGAGAGGAAAGTGAGGAAAAAAAGGGGTTGGAAAGTAAAGGAGGAAAATGAGGAAAATTAAAAGGAGGAAAATAAGGAAAATATAAGAGGGGAAGGAGTGAAATGAAAATGAGGGGTAGTATATTGAAAAGGGGAAGGAAAGGAGGAAAAAAGAGAGGGGGGAGTGAGAGGAATGTGAGGAGAAGATGAGAAGGGGAAGAGAGTTGAAGAAAAATAAAGTAAGGAAGAGAAGTAAAGGAAGAAAAGAAGAGGGAAAAAGGAAAGAGGAAGAATGAGGAGGGGAAATAAAAGAGGAAAAGCAAGTGAAAAATATAGGAAGGAGTGACGAAAAACAAAAAAAACAAAACAAAACAAAAAAGAGTAGAAAGTGAGAGAAAAAGTGAGAGGAAAAGAGAGGAAAAAGTGAGAGGAGAAAATGAAAAAAAAAGACGTGAAAAAAAGTGAAAGGGAAAATTAAGGTAGAAAATGAGAAAAAAATAAAAAATGAGAGGAGGAAAATGAGTGAAAATAAGAAAGTGAAAGGAAAGAGATGGAAGAAAAGGAAAGGGAAAGTGAGGGGAGAATATGAAAGGGGAAAAGGAAAGAAAAGAACATGAGCGGGGAAAAATAGGAAAAGGGGAGGAAAATGAGAGGAAAGTGAGGGGAAGGAAAAAGTGAGGAGAGTGAAGGTTGTGAGGGAGAGAAAAAGGAGGGATGGAGGAGGGGGAGGGGGGGGGGGGAGTGAGAAGGAAGAGTTGAAGGGGTGGAGATAAAGAGGAAGGGGTGAAGGGTAGGAGGTAAGGAGGAGGAGGAGGAGGAGGAGGAGGAGAAAGAGGGAGATGGGAAAGAGAGTCTTTTTCATTCATCACTGTTATCTCTTTTTCGCTATTCCTTTGATGCTTTCCTTCGCTACTTGCTCAATTTTCTCTTTTTCTCTTTTTTTCTTTTTTTCAAATCTTTCAAGTGGGAATTTTTTGTTTTTGTTTTGTTTTCTTTTTGGTTGTTACTTTATTTTCCTTATTAAGTTTATTATTATTATTACCATTTATGAACTCTATTGTTTTTTTTGTTATGCTTTTCTGGTGTTTATTTTATTTATACTATTTTTTTCCTACCTCTGATTTTTTTTTTATTATTTATTTTCTCTCCATTATCATCTTCAATTTCTTCTCGTCGCTGAAGTTATATTTTATTCCATTCCTTCGTTTATCTGCTTCCTCCTGTATTTCGTTCATGTTTCCTCCGTTTCTTCAATCCTCCTTCTCTTCCTTTCTTTTTTTATATATTTCATCGATGTCTTTCTTTTATTACATTTTTTTCCTCGAGTTGTTTCCTTTACTCCCTCTTTTCTATAGCTCTACATTTATCTTCTCTTCACCTTTCTTGTACATTCCATACGCCAAACCTACTACAACTACTACTACTACTACTACAACTACTACTATACACACATAAGAACATAAGAACATAAGAACGCAGGAGTCTGCAAGAGGCCGGTAGGCCTGTACGAGGCAGCTCCTTTGACCCTAAGCTCCCGTGTATCTAACCCCACCTAATATCGCTGTCCATGAATTTATCTAGTCTATTTTTGAATGTGACAATTGTATTGGCACTCACCACATGACTGCTAAGCCTATTCCACTCATCCACCACCCTGTTAGTAAACCAATTTTTGCCTATGTCCCTGTTGAATCTGAATTTATCCAGTTTAAACCCGTTACTTCGTGTCCTACCCGGTTCTCTTACCAACAAAACCTTATGAATGTCTCCCTTATTAAAGCCCTTCATCCATTTATAAACCTCGATCATGTCTCCACGCACCCTTCGCCTTTCTAGAGAATGCAAGTTTAACTGTTTGAGTCTTTCCTCGTATGGCAAGTTTCTCAACCCCTGAATCATCTTAGTCATCCTCCTCTGCACCGATTCTAACATTTTGATATCCATTCTATAGTAGGGTGACCAGAACTGAACCGCATAGTCAAGATGAGGTCTAACTAATGCTAAATATAGTTTGAGAAAGACTTCGGGGCTTCTGTTGCTTACGCTCCTTGAAATAAATCCCAGTACCCTATTAGCTCGATTTCTAGCTTGAATGCATTGTGCCCTTGGACGGAGATCAGAGCTCACTAAGACCCCTAAATCCCTCTCGCACCCAGACCTACACACACACACACACACACACACACACACACACACACACACACACACACACACACTAACCTAACCTAACCTAGGCTCCAACCTCTTCTTAACCAAACCACAACATCTCCACAACCTACTTTCTCCTTTCCTCAACCTCTTCTCTCCCTTTTCCATCCCTCTAACCTCTTCCCCCTTCCCCCTTCCCTTACCCTAACCTAACTTCCCCTTATTTGAAACGCCTTAATCTGCCTTCCCCAACCCCAGCATCCCCGAACCTCTCCCTCACCCCTTCCTTCTCCTTCCTCACCGTCTATTCTGTTTTCCCATTTTTCCAACTTTTCATTTCATCTTCCCGTTTCCCTAATCCAAGGCACATTTCTTTCCCCCTTCCTTACTTTCTTCTCCAACCTTACTGTTCATTTCACATACATTCTCTCTCTCTCTCTCTCTCTCTCTCTCTCTCAATATACCTTGCTCTCCTTTCTTTCCCTCCTCAACCACTCTCACTCCAGCATCCTTACCTCCTCCTCCTCCTCCTCCTCCTCCTCCTCTCCAGTTCCTCCCCACCTCCAAATGTTTCTTCCGTTTTCTTCCAGATGAAAATTTCTTTGCGAACGTCAGATTTCAGTTCTACGCGAAAATCAGGTTTTTGAAAGTGTGAAAATATTAGAGACGGAGGCGATGTGAGGGTGAAGGTCTCTCTCTCTCTCTCTCTCTCTCTTCCTTCCTTCCGTACCTTCCTTTCCTTTTTCTAGATTTTCCTCTCTCTCTCTCTCTCTCGTTATTAGTGGAGCAATATCGCACTTTTAACACTCTCCTTCTTGCATCATTTCGTCTCATCTCCTTACGCTCGCTGCAATTCCTCACCACCTTAAGTTAATTCGCTCTCCTTACGTGTTTTACGGCATTCGTTATAGAGATTAAGGTGAAGGAATACAGAGAACCGATCAAAATAGAAGAAAAAACACGGTAAATTACAGTTCTACCCCCTCACACACACACACACACACACAGAGGGGAGGTAGAGGGGGTATCATTGACCGACCCGGCTATTCACGCAAAAAATAAATGACAATGAAAAGTTAATCATAAGAATCCGTACAATGTAATTACCTATTTCCGCAGCGCCCTCAGTAATCGGTCATTTGGTGTGGGGTGGGCGGGTGGAGGAGGGTGGGGGCCTGTGTGTGTGTGTGTGTGTGTGTGTGTGTGTGTGTGTGTGTGTGTGTTGGATTGCTGTTGTTAATACTATTATTAACAGTATTATTTGATTCCATGTGTCTATCACTATTTATATCATTATCATTATCATTATTACTACTACAATTACTGCTACTACCACCATCCCCACTACTACGACTACTACTACTACTACTACTACTACTACTACTACTATTACTGAGTGTTTAGCGCGCGGGTTCAGCGTTTGCCGCACTCTGGACGATGCTGGTTCGGATCAGTCACCGCCGAGTGGCCTAAGACTACCCACATGCTGTCCTGAAGACCACCCATCAACCCGGACTCTAGAGGAACCGTCCAAGTGAATCAAGAATGAGTTCAGGGGGTCAGCAGGAGCCAAGCATAGATGGCACCACTATAAACACTTGCCTGGGACATGACGGGTTTGGGTCGACCACCAAGACCCTGAAGAAAGCCTACCAGCGCTATAGGCCAGAACGTAAAAAAAAAAAAAAAAAAAGGCAGCATATACTCAATCATGTATCTTGCAACCCTCTCCTCCTCCTTCCTATATTTTTTTTCCTATTTATCGTCCTTTTTCTATTTATCCTCCTACTCCTCCTCTGGGTTGGAGCTAAAAATAACGGTCTACTTTTTCAAGCGAGGCGACACAGGCAGTTTTTTTTTCACCCAAATCGAGTCATCCGTCACTGAAATAAGCTTCCTGCTGAAGTAGTGAAAACGAAAACTATCAACTTTAAAAACCGTATTAGCCGCTCCTTTAAAAACCGTATTAACCGCAATTTCTTTGGGTTTGGAGTGGTCTGAACGTACGAGCGAAGTGCGTCATCAACTCAGAGCGTCCAGTGTCACTGTTGAGCAGATTAAACCACTAAAGCGGGCAACCTCGTAGTGAGCTAATACCCCTGCTATTGCCTGTATTTTCGTATTTCCATGTTTACACCACAGAAAATGAGAGAGAGAGAGAGAGAGAGAGAGAGAGAGAGAGAGAGAGAGAGAGAGAGAGAGAGAGAGAGAGAGAGAGAGAGAGAGAGAGAGAGAGAGAGAGGCGGGCGAAGGGGTGGCGAGGAATCATCAGTGCAGAAATAATGGTAATTTTACGAGTGACTGACCGAAGGAAGATAATGGTAATAGAGAATGGCGGTGGTGGTGGTGGTGGTGGTGAAGGAATCATATCTACAGAGAGGGTAGTTGTGGTGGTGGTAGTGAAGGTGATGATAATGGTGGAAAAATAATGAGAAAAGAAAGTGGAGTTTGAATAAATGGTAGAAGTGGAGATGAAGGGACAAAATAGGAGGTGAGGGTGGCGGTGATGAAAATGGTGATGAGAGGAAGAGAAAGAGGAAGATATGCAAAAGTAGGCTGGTGATGGTGGCGATGGTGGTGATGGAGGAAGAAGGAAAGGAGGGAAAGAGGGAGAGAAAAAATATAGAATGTGATAATTTTAGAAAGAGGAAGTGACGAGAGAGAGAGAGAGAGAGAGAGAGAGAGAGAGAGAGAGAGAGAGAGAGAGAGAGAGAGAGAGAGAGAGAGAGAGAGAGAGAGAGAGAGAGAGAGAGGAGAGAGAGAGAGAGAGAGAGAGAGAGAGAGAGAGAGAGAGAGAGAGAGAGAGAGAGAGAGAGAGAGAGAGAGAGAGAGTCCAAATATAATATGTAAGGGACGCAAAGTGAGACAAAGTGAGAGAGAGAGAGAGAGAGAGAGAGAGAGAGAGAGAGAGAGAGAGAGAGAGAGAGAGAGAGAGAGAGAGAGAGAGAGAGAGAGAGAGAGAGAGAGAGAGAGAGAGAGAGAGAGAGAGAGAGAGAGAGAGAGAGAGAGAGAGAGAGAGAGAGAGAGAGAGAGTATGAAAGGAAGGGGAGGGGAAATTAAAAGGGATATAGATACGAGGGGAAAAAAATTAGGTAATATGCGAGGGGAAAAAATTGAAGGGAACGGGGAATGAGGGAAAGAACTGTTTAAAAGCGGTATTAAGGGAAAACATTGAGAGAGAGAGAGAGAGAGAGAGATTTACATAGATTTACATAGAAAATCAGACCACACAGACCCCATGGTCCAGACTTGGTGGTCTGTCCTTAAACCTAAGTGATTTTACATTAATCAGAAGACTCCAAAACGTTGCATTTCTACTCTAGTTGATATTAAGTTGAAGGAAGTGACGGTCGAGCTTATTTTTGAAGGAGTCAATCGTGTTACACTGGACCACTGACGGTGGAAGCTTATTCCATTCTCGCACTACAACGTTGGTGAAGAAAAATTTGGTGCAGTCTGAATTTACTTGTCTACATCTGAGTTTTACGCCATTGTTCCTCGTGCGCAAAGTGTCATCGATCATAAACAATGTTGATCTGTCTACATTCGTGAAACCATTAAGTATTTTAAAACATTCGATCAGTTTTCCTCGGAGGCGACGTTTCTCAAGAGAGAACATGTTAAGGGTAGAAAGCCTTTCTTCGTAGGATTTGTTGCGCAAGGAAGGGATCATTTTCGTTGCCCGTCGCTGAACACCTTCTAATTTAGCAATATCCTTTGCATGGTGGGGAGACCAAAACTGTACCGCATATTCCAAGTGGGGTCTGACTAAACTGTTGTAGAGCGGGAGTATTACATCTTTATTCTTGAATACAAAGTTTCTTTTAATGAAGCCCAACATTCTGTTCGCTTTATTTGCTGCATCGATGCATTGCTGTGAGAATTTGAGGTTTGACGCGATTTTGACCCCAAGTCTTTGACGCATTGAACGCTTTTGAGTTTAACGCCGCGCATTTCGTATTCGAACTTCTTAGTCCTCGTTCCAGCTTGAAGGACCTGGCACTTGTCTACGTTAAAGGGCATCTCCATCTATCCGACCAAGTTGAAATTTTGTGCAAATCCTCTTGGAGGCTTTGCCTGTCTTCGTCAGTGAGAACCGAGTTGCCAATCTTTGTGTCGTCTGCAAATTTACTAATGCGGTTATTGAGTCCAACATCCACGTCGTTGATGTAAATAATGAAGAGCACTGGGCCAAGGACCGAGCCCTGAGGGACGCCACTAGTGACAGGTGCCCACTCTGAGTTAAATCCGTCAATCACTACTCTTTGTTGCCTGTTGCTCAACCAATTCGCGATCCATTGGTTTACTTGACCGTCAATACCTATTTGCTTTAATTTGTAAAGTAATTTATGATGCGGGACTTTATCAAACGCTTTCTGGAAATCAAGATAGACTACGTCCAGTGATTTGGTTACGTCATAAACAGTGAAGAGGTCGTTATAAAAGGTTAATAGGTTTGATAGGCAGGATCTTTTGTTTCGGAAGCCATGTTGTGAGTCCCCAATCAATGAGTGGCTTTCAAGGTAATTCACAATTTTGTCTCTAATTATGCCCTCAAGTAGCTTACCTACAACCGAAGTTAGACTAATGGGCCTGTAATTACCTGGTGCTTTTTTGTCTCCTTTCTTGAAAATCGGTGTCACGTTAGCCTTTTTCCAATCTGAAGGGACGATGCCTTGTCCCAAGGACATATTGAATACGGTTGTGAGGGAGGAGAGTATTTCGCTCTTTGTTTCTTTCAGCAGAGTTGGATATACTTTGTCAGGTCCAGGACTTTTATTTGTTTTAAGTGAATGGAGAGCTTTAAGGACTTCATCGGTTGTTATTTCAAAATTAGGCAATGCATGCTCGAGATTTACAATAGTACTGGTGTTGGTGGTAGCGAGAGGAAGACTGTTAGTATTAAACACCGAGGAAAAGTAATTGTTTAAGAGGTTTGCAATGTGTTGGCTGTCAGTCACTAGTGCACCGTCGCTGTTTGTTAAAGGTCCAATACCACTTTTGATCGCCTTTCTGTTGTTTATGTAACTGAAGAAAGATTTCGGATTATTTTACAGTTGGCTGCAATATTTTCTTCGTATCTACGCTTTGCCTGACCTACTAGTCTTTTTACTCGTCGCCTGGCATCATTATAAAGTCTAATGTTTTCGGGCGTGCTTTGTTCTTTCTTTAACCTGTAAAACAATTTTCTCTCATTGACTGATTGTTTAATTTCGCTATTAAACCACGGTGGGCTTTATTAGTGTTAATTCGCTTCTCGCACAAGGGGACGAATGTGTTCTGCTGAGTGAGTAAGTGATTTTTAAGGCTTAGCCAGGCTTCCTCTACGTTGCCGTCATCTGATAGTTGTATTTCTTTTAGTTTTTGTCGGATTTCTACGAAGTTAGCTCTTTTGAAATTGGGCACCTTTACTTTATTTTCAGTCACTGATGATTGAGCTTTAATGTCGACGCGCACTAATTTATGATCGCAAGAACCGAGGTGTTCTCCTACCGTGACACTACTGATTAGGTTATCTTGGGTCGTTATAACAAGGTCGAGTATATTATTTTGTCGAGTTGGCTCAGAAACCATTTGGCTTAGATAATTTTCTTCTAGAAATACGATCATTCTATGTGACTCGCCTTCTGTACCTGACAGTGTCGCCCAGTCGATATGGGTGAGGTTAAAGTCTCCTAATATCAGTGAGTCGTTATTATTAAGTGACTGCCTTAATGCTGTACATTTCAAGGTCGTCATCGAGTGATTGCCCGGGAGGTCTGTAGGTGACAGATATATTTAAATTGCCTTTTGCAATGTTTACTCGTACGCACAAATGTTCAACGTTACTGTCTCTTGGTGTTTTGTCAGTGGGTTGCAAATAGCTTTTGACAAAAAGGGCGACGCCACCGCCTCTACGGTTTACACGATCTTTGTTGAAGAGTCTGTAGCCATCTATGTTGTATTCGGAACTTAAATCAATATTTGTGGTGTCGATAAATGTTTCGGTTATAGCAATTATGTCAAAATTTTCTGTTAAAGCAAGACATCTCAGTTCATCAAATTTGTTTCTTAGGCTACGCGCATTGAAACTAAGGATTTTTAAGTTATCTAGAGGCTTAGTAATAGAAGTGGTGGTACTTGCGGGATCACGGTTACGGGTTTGTTGCGATGCACGGCGTCTATTTACACGGGTGGGGTGGGGGGACGTGGCCGTGACTCGTTTTTTGTTCGGATGACACGCACTGCTTCGTTGAGTGGTTGAGAGAGAGAGAGAGAGAGAGAGAGAGAGAGAGAGAGAGAGAGAGAGAGAGAGAGAGAGAGAGAGAGAGAGAGAGAGAGAGAGAGAGAGAACAGAATTATGGAAACGGAAAATGAATAGCACACTTGAAGAAGTAAAAAAAGATAAAGTGGAGACTATATTCTCTCTCTCTCTCTCTCGGCAGTGTAGCAAACTCCACCTTTACCTGCGACCTTAATTAAACTCATTAAGGTGATGCGTTTGCAGGTGTTCACGTTTCTGGCAATAATGATTCAGGTGAGTGTGTGTGTGTGTGTGTGTGTGTGTGTGTGACACCCACCCACCCACCCACACACACACACACACACACACACACACACACACACACACACACACACACACACACACACACACACACACACACACACACACACACACACACTTGCTCAGCTTAACCCTCATTAAAATCTCAATGTAAACATACTGAAACGTATTTAAAACTCTCTCTCTTCAGAACAGGAATGAAAATAAACTTTTTATAAAAAAATAAAGATGTAATACTTCCGCTTTACAATAGTTTAGTCAGACCCCACTTGGAATATGCGGTACAGTATTGGTCTCCCCACCATGCAAAGGACATTGCTAAATTAGAAAGTGTTCAACGTTGGGCAACAAAAAAGATCCCTTCCTTGCGCAACAAACCCTACGACGAGAGACTTTCCACCCTTAACATGTTCTCTCTTGAAAAACATCGCCTCCGAGGAAAACTGATCGAATGTTTTGAAATACTTAATGGCTTTACAAATGTGGACAAATCAAAACTGTTTAAGATCGATGACACTTTGCGAACGAGATATAATGGTTAAAACCTTAATGTAAACAAGTAAATTTAGACTGCACCAAATTTTTCTTAACCAACGTTGTAGTGCGAGAATGGAATAAGCTCCCACCTTCAGTGGTCCAGTGTAACACGATTGACTCCTTTAAAAACAAGCTCGATCGACACTTCCTTCAACTTAATACTTACTAAAGTAGAAATGGAAAGTTTTAGAGCCATCTGATTAATGTAGAATCACCTAGGTTTAAGGACAGACCACCTACTTAAAAAAAGGAGTCTGGACCATAGGGACTGTGTGGTCTGAATTTCTAAGTAAATCTATGTAAATCTCTCTCTCTCTCTCTCTCTCTCTAAATCGTTACTCTGTTCATTACTTCCTTCATTTATTCGCAAACTCACCTTCCCATCGAGAGACATAACTCAAACACCATTTCTCAATATTTCTTCTGGCATGAGCGAAGGAAAGCAATCAGAGAGGAGGCGGCTAATCATAAATTCCATCTGCCAGCAAGCTAAGAGGGAACACGGATTATGAGGACGGCCATCAGTTAGGAAGTATTTGAATCTAAGCTAAAGAGGGTTGGTATTATAGGGAGTTGTCAGGGGGGAGGTTTTAAAGAGGTTTCGACATAGAGGGCGCCACTGTACTTATAGATCCTTCTGCCTGGGGTGGGCGACTTATAGTTTATCAAAGTCCTTTATTGTTGGCCTTATTTATGAGGACTCAAAAGAATAAGGTTTGATAGTTTGGGGTCTGAAAACCGATGAAATATCCAGGGTTATATTCTTCCCTTCCCCTTCCCGTACCCCCCAAACGATACATTTTACATTAATTTCGAAAGTAGCAGTAGTAGTAGTAGTAGTAGTCGTAGTAGTAGTAGTAGTGGTAGTAGTAGTAGTAGTAGTAGTAGTAGTAGTAGTAGTAGTAGTAGTCGTAGTTCGTTTATTATCGTTCTTTTTTGCTATTTTGTATTTTGGATTTTGTGTTTCTTTATTTTATTCCTTATTGTATATTTTTATTATTTGAAATTTTGAGTAAGTATTTATTTGTATAATTTAGCTGCTGAGTTTTTTTTTCCTTGATTCATTTGTGTGGGGGCAGGGAGGCTTACGTCAGTCCACCTGTACATTTGCTTCAGGTGTGGACGCGTAATCAGCCGTGTCATTACCTCTCATTACGGCTCCAGGTAATTATGGGTTCGCCTGCTCAGGTAGAAAAGTTACCCATCACTCATTTGTTTGGTCTGAGGAATGATTTTTTTTTTTGTGTGTGTATTTATGAGAAGGTTATAATTATCATACATCTACTATATTATCTACCAAGACATTCTTATGGATTTATAGAGGGAATAAACGAAAAATACTAAATGAATCAAGGAAAAAAAAAATCAGCAGCTAAATTATACAAAGAAATACTTACACAAAATTTTGAATAATAAAAATATACAATAAGGAATAAAATAAAGATACACAAAATCCAAAATACAAAACAGCAAAAAAGAATGATAATAAACACGAACTACTACTACTACTACTACTACTACTACTACTACTACTACTACTACTACTACTACTAATACTAATACTAATACTACTACTACTACTACTACTACTACTACTACTACTACTACTACTACTACTACTACTGCCCTTAGCATTTTATTTCAAGTTTTTAAGAGTAATTATAATCGGCATCCCTTACACAATGCTTTGCCTGATCCTTTTACTCCTGCCCGGGTCACGAGGTTTGCTCTTAGTCAAAACGATCTTGCTTTTAATCCTATGAAATTTTGTACGACATAATTTTCACGATGTTTTCTTCCGTCGTTGACAAGTTTATGGAATCAGTTACCCAATGAGATCGTGCTTTCTGCAGACATTTCAACATTTAAGTCTCGTGTGAATGTCCTTCTGAAACAGTAATTTTATTTTTCCTCCTTTTGGCTTTGACTGGCCAGTTTCTTAACTATTCGTTGCCTTTGCTTCTCTCCAGTACCTTTTGGTATTTTGTGTGGTTCAACTTGTTGTATCTGCACCCTGAAGGGAGGCTTTGGTAGCTTATCATAATAATAATAATAATAATAATAATAATAATAATAATAATAATAATAATAATAATAATAATAATAATAATAATAATAATAATAATAATAATAATAATAATAATAATAATAATAATAATAATAATAATAATGATACTACTACTACTACTACTACTACTACTACTACTACTACTACTACTACTACTACTACTACTACTACTACTACTACTACTACTACTAATAATAATAATAATAATAATAATAATAATAATAATAATAATAATAATAATAATAATAATGATAATAATAATATTACTAATATTACTACTTCTACTACTGCTGCTACTACTGCTACAACTACTACTACTACTACTACTACTACTACTACTACTACTACTACTACTACTACTACTACGATAACTACTACTACAATAACTATTACTACTACTACTACTACTACTACTACTTAGTGAGCTCTGATCTCCGTCCAAGGGCACAATGCATTCAAGCTAGAAATCGAGCTAATAGGGTACTGGGATTTATTTCAAGGAGCGTAAGCAACAGAAGCCCCGAAGTCTTCCTCAAACTATATTTAGCATTAGTTAGACCTCATCTTGACTATGCGGTTCAGTTCTGGTCTTACTATATAGATGGGATATCAAAATGTTAGAATCGGTGCAGAGGAGGATGACTAAGATGATTCAGGGGTTGAGAAACTTGCCATACGAGGAAAGACTCAAACAGTTAAACTTGCATTCTCTAGAAAGGCGAAGGGTGCGTGGAGACATGATCGAGGTTTATAAATGGATGAAGGGCTTTAATAAGGGAGACATTCATAAGGTTTTGTTGGTAAGAGAACCGGGTAGGACACGAAGTAACGGGTTTAAACTGGATAAATTCAGATTCAACAGGGACATAGGCAAAAATTGGTTTACTAATAGGGTGGTGGATGAGTGGAATAGGCTTAGCAGTCATGTGGTGAGTGCCAATACAATTGTCACATTCAAAAATAGACTAGATAAATTCATGGACAGCGATATTAGGTGGGGTTAGATACACGGGAGCTTAGGGTCAAAGGAGCTGCCTCGTACAGGCCTACCGGCCTCTTGCAGACTCCTGCGTTCTTATGTTCTTATGTACTACTACTACTACTACTACCACTACTACTACGATAACTACTACTACAATAACTACTACTACTACAACCACAATCATTCAGCAAAAAAAAAAAAATAGTCTTGAAATCAAGACTCAAAATAAGATAAAATCGAAAATGAATAAGAAGAGGAGGAGTAATTGGTGGAGGAGGAGGAGGAAGTCAAGTAGGACAAAGAAGTGGAGGAGGAGGCGGCGGCG